>NW_025547161.1:0-121716 GCF_905237065.1 Salmo salar | reverse complement strand
AAACATTACTTAGACCTTGTTTGTGAAAAACTGTTTATTTCTGTTATTACATGATTGCAACTTCCTGAAAAGTGTCAACAGTGTTCGCATCATCCTGATTAAGCAGTACAGCAAAATGGTACTTACAGAGTGACTCAAACATGACTTAGACCTTGTTTTTGAAAAACTGTTTATTTCTGTATTACATGATTGCAACTTGCTGAAAAGTGTCAACAATGTTCCTTTGATCGAGTTTAAACAGTACAGCAAAAATGGAACTTACAGAGTGCATCAAACATGATTTAGACCTTGTTTGTGAATTTTTGTTTTCTTCTGTATTTCATGATTGCAACTTGCTGAAAAGTGTCAACAATGTTCCTTTCATCGAGCTTAAACAGTTCAGCAAAAATTGTACTTACAGAGTGCATCAAACATGACTTAGACCTTGTTTGTGAAAAACTGTTCATTTCTGTATTACATGATTGCAACTTTCTGAAAAGTGTCAACAGTGTTCCTTTCTTGGATTAAGCAGTACAGCAAAAATGGTACCTACAGAGTGCATCAAACATGATTTACACCTTGTTTGTGAAAAACTTTATTTCTATATTACATGATTGCAACTTGCTGAAAAGTGTCAACAATGTTCCTTTGATCGAGCTTAAACAGTACAGCAAAAATGGTACTTACAGAGTGCATCAAACATGATTTACATTTTGTTTGTGAAAAACTTTATTTCTATATTACATGATTGCAACTTCCTGAAAAGTGTCAACAATGTTCCTTTCATCGAGCTTAAACAGTACAGCAAAATGGTACTTACAGAGTGACTCAAACATGACTTAGACCTTGTTTTTGAAAAACTGTTTATTTCTGTATTACATGATTGCAACTTGCTGAAAATTGTCAACAATGTTCCTTTGATCGAGTTTAAACAGTACAGCAAAAATGGAACTTACAGAGTGCATCAAACATGATTTAGACCTTGTATGTGAATTTTTGTTTTCTTCTGTATTTCATGATTGCAACTTGCTGAAAAGTGTCAACAATGTTCCTTTCATCGAGCTTAAACAGTACAGCAAAACGGTACTTACCGAGTGACTCAAACATGACTTAGACCTTGTTTTTGAAAAACGGTTTATTTCTGTATTACATGATTGCAACTTGCTGAAAAGTGTCAACAATGTTCCTTTCATCGAGTTTAAACAGTTCAGCAAAAATTGTACTTATAGAGTGCATCAAACATTATTTAGACCTTGTTTGTGAAAAACTGTTCATTTCTGTATTACATGATTGCAACTTGCTGAAAAGTGTCAACAGTGTTCCTTTCTTGGATTAAGCAGTACAGCAAAAATGGTACCTACAGAGTGCATCAAACATGATTTACACCTTGTTTGTGAAAAACTTTATTTCTATATTACATTATTGCAACTTGCTGAAAAGTGTCAACAATGTTCCTTTGATCGAGTTTAAACAGTACAGCAAAAATGGAACTTACAGAGTGCATCAAACATGATTTACATTTTGTTTGTGAAAAACTTTATTTCTATATTACATGATTGCAACTTGCTGAAAAGTGTCAACAATGTTCCTTTCATCGAGCTTAAACAGTACAGCAAAATGGTACTTACAGAGTGACTCAAACATGACTTAGACCTTGTTTTTGAAAAACTGTTTATTTCTGTTATTACATGATTGCAACTTCCTGAAAAGTGTCAACAGTGTTCGCATCATCCTGATTAAGCAGTACAGCAAAATGGTACTTAACAGAGTGACTCAAACATGACTTAGACCTTGTTTTTGAAAAACGGTTTATTTCTGTATTACATGATTGCAACTTGCTGAAAAGTGTCAACAATGTTCCTTTGATCGAGTTTAAACAGTACAGCAAAAATGGAACTTACAGAGTGCATCAAACATGATTTAGACCTTGTATGTGAATTTTTGTTTTCTTCTGTATTTCATGATTGCAACTTGCTGAAAAGTGTCAACAATGTTCCTTTCATCGAGTTTAAACAGTTCAGCAAAAATTGTACTTATAGAGTGCATCAAACATTATTTAGACCTTGTTTGTGAAAAACTGTTCATTTCTGTATTACATGATTGCAACTTTCTGAAAAGTGTCAACAGTGTTCCTTTCTTGGATTAAGCAGTACAGCAAAAATGGTACCTACAGAGTGCATCAAACATGATTTACACCTTGTTTGTGAAAAACTTTATTTCTATATTACATGATTGCAACTTGCTGAAAAGTGTCAACAATGTTCCTTTGATCGAGTTTAAACAGTACAGCAAAAATGGAACTTACAGAGTGCATCAAACATGATTTACATTTTGTTTGTGAAAAACTTTATTTCTATATTACATGATTGCAACTTCCTGAAAAGTGTCAACAATGTTCCTTTCATCGAGCTTAAACAGTACAGCAAAATGGTACTTACAGAGTGACTCAAACATGACTTAGACCTTGTTTTTGAAAAACTGTTTATTTCTGTATTACATGATTGCAACTTGCTGAAAATTGTCAACAATGTTCCTTTGATCGAGTTTAAACAGTACAGCAAAAATGGAACTTACAGAGTGCATCAAACATGATTTAGACCTTGTATGTGAATTTTTGTTTTCTTCTGTATTTCATGATTGCAACTTGCTGAAAAGTGTCAACAATGTTCCTTTCATCGAGCTTAAACAGTACAGCAAAACGGTACTTACCGAGTGACTCAAACATGACTTAGACCTTGTTTTTGAAAAACTGTTTATTTCTGTATTACAACTTGCTGAAAAGTGTCAACAGTGTTTCTATCATCCTGATTAAAGCAGTACAGCAAAATGGTACTTACAGAGTGACTCAAACATGACTTAGACCTTGTTTTTGAAAAACTGTTTATTTCTGTATTACATGATTGCAACTTGCTGAAAAGTGTCAACAATGTTCCTTTCATCGAGTTTAAACAGTACAGCAAAAATGGAACTTACAGAGTGCATCAAACATGATTTAGACCTTGTATGTGAATTTTTGTTTTCTTCTGTATTTCATGATTGCAACTTGCTGAAAAGTGTCAACAATGTTCCTTTCATCGAGCTTAAACAGTACAGCAAAATGGTACTTACCGAGTGACTCAAACATGACTTAGACCTTGTTTTTGAAAAACGGTTTATTTCTGTATTACATGATTGCAACTTGCTGAAAAGTGTCAACAATGTTCCTTTCATCGAGTTTAAACAGTTCAGCAAAAATTGTACTTATAGAGTGCATCAAACATTATTTAGACCTTGTTTGTGAAAAACTGTTCATTTCTGTATTACATGATTGCAACTTGCTGAAAAGTGTCAACAGTGTTCCTTTCTTGGATTAAGCAGTACAGCAAAAATGGTACCTACAGAGTGCATCAAACATGATTTACACCTTGTTTGTGAAAAACTTTATTTCTATATTACATGATTGCAACTTGCTGAAAAGTGTCAACAATGTTCCTTTGATCGAGTTTAAACAGTACAGCAAAAATGGAACTTACAGAGTGCATCAAACATGATTTACACTTTGTTTGTGAAAAACTTTATTTCTATATTACATGATTGCAACTTGCTGAAAAGTGTCAACAATGTTCCTTTCATCGAGCTTAAACAGTACAGCAAAATGGTACTTACAGAGTGACTCAAACATGACTTAGACCTTGTTTTTGAAAAACTGTTTATTTCTGTTATTACATGATTGCAACTTGCTGAAAAGTGTCAACAGTGTTCGCATCATCCTGATTAAGCAGTACATCAAAATGGTACTTACAGAGTGACTCAAACATGACTTAGACCTTGTTTTTGAAAAACTGTTTATTTCTGTATTACATGATTGCAACTTGCTGAAAAGTGTCAACAATGTTCCTTTGATCGAGTTTAAACAGTACAGCAAAAATGGAACTTACAGAGTGCATCAAACATGATTTAGACCTTGTATGTGAATTTTTGTTTTCTTCTGTATTTCATGATTGCAACTTGCTGAAAAGTGTCAACAATGTTCCTTTCATCGAGTTTAAACAGTTCAGCAAAAATTGTACTTATAGAGTGCATCAAACATTATTTAGACCTTGTTTGTGAAAAACTGTTCATTTCTGTATTACATGATTGCAACTTGCTGAAAAGTGTCAACAGTGTTCCTTTCTTGGATTAAGCAGTACAGCAAAAATGGTACCTACAGAGTGCATCAAACATGATTTACACCTTGTTTGTGAAAAACTTTATTTCTATATTACATGATTGCAACTTGCTGAAAAGTGTCAACAATGTTCCTTTGATCGAGTTTAAACAGTACAGCAAAAATGGAACTTACAGAGTGCATCAAACATGATTTACATTTTGTTTGTGAAAAACTTTATTTCTATATTACATGATTGCAACTTGCTGAAAAGTGTCAACAATGTTCCTTTCATCGAGCTTAAACAGTACAGCAAAATGGTACTTACAGAGTGACTCAAACATGACTTAGACCTTGTTTTTGAAAAACTGTTTATTTCTGTTATTACATGATTGCAACTTGCTGAAAAGTGTCAACAGTGTTCGCATAATCCTGATTAAGCAGTACAGCAAAATGGTACTTACAGAGTGACTCAAACATGACTTAGACCTTGTTTTTGAAAAACTGTTTATTTCTGTATTACATGATTGCAACTTGCTGAAAAGTGTCAACAATGTTCCTTTGATCGAGTTTAAACAGTACAGCAAAAATGGAACTTACAGAGTGCATCAAACATGATTTAGACCTTGTATGTGAATTTTTGTTTTCTTCTGTATTTCATGATTGCAACTTGCTGAAAAGTGTCAACAATGTTCCTTTCATCGAGCTTAAACAGTACAGCAAAACGGTACTTACCGAGTGACTCAAACATGACTTAGACCTTGTTTTTGAAAAACTGTTTATTTCTGTATTACAACTTGCTGAAAAGTGTCAACAGTGTTTCTATCATCCTGATTAAAGCAGTACAGCAAAATGGTACTTACAGAGTGACTCAAACATGACTTAGACCTTGTTTTTGAAAAACTGTTTATTTCTGTATTACATGATTGCAACTTGCTGAAAAGTGTCAACAATGTTCCTTTCATCGAGTTTAAACAGTACAGCAAAAATGGAACTTACAGAGTGCATCAAACATGATTTAGACCTTGTATGTGAATTTTTGTTTTCTTCTGTATTTCATGATTGCAACTTGCTGAAAAGTGTCAACAATGTTCCTTTCATCGAGCTTAAACAGTACAGCAAAATGGTACTTACCGAGTGACTCAAACATGACTTAGACCTTGTTTTTGAAAAACGGTTTATTTCTGTATTACATGATTGCAACTTGCTGAAAAGTGTCAACAATGTTCCTTTCATCGAGTTTAAACAGTTCAGCAAAAATTGTACTTATAGAGTGCATCAAACATTATTTAGACCTTGTTTGTGAAAAACTGTTCATTTCTGTATTACATGATTGCAACTTGCTGAAAAGTGTCAACAGTGTTCCTTTCTTGGATTAAGCAGTACAGCAAAAATGGTACCTACAGAGTGCATCAAACATGATTTACACCTTGTTTGTGAAAAACTTTATTTCTATATTACATGATTGCAACTTGCTGAAAAGTGTCAACAATGTTCCTTTGATCGAGTTTAAACAGTACATCAAAAATGGAACTTACAGAGTGCATCAAACATGATTTAGACCTTGTATGTGAATTTTTCTTTTCTTCTGTATTTCATGATTGCAACTTGCTGAAAAGTGTCAACAATGTTCCTTTCATCGAGCTTAAACAGTACAGCAAAATGGTACTTACCGAGTGACTCAAACATGACTTAGACCTTGTTTTTGAAAAACGGTTTATTTCTGTATTACATGATTGCAACTTGCTGAAAAGTGTCAACAATGTTCCTTTCATCGAGTTTAAACAGTTCAGCAAAAATTGTACTTACAGAGTGCATCAAACATGATTTAGACCTTGTTTGTGAAAAACTGTTCATTTCTGTATTACATGATTGCAACTTGCTGAAAAGTGTCAACAGTGTTCCTTTCTTGGATTAAGCAGTACAGCAAAAATGGTACCTACAGAGTGCATCAAACATGATTTACACCTTGTTTGTGAAAAACTTTATTTCTATATTACATGATTGCAACTTGCTGAAAAGTGTCAACAATGTTCCTTTGATCGAGTTTAAACAGTACATCAAAAATGGAACTTACAGAGTGCATCAAACATGATTTAGACCTTGTATGTGAATTTTTGTTTTCTTCTGTATTTCATGATTGCAACTTGCTGAAAAGTGTCAACAATGTTCCTTTCATCGAGCTTAAACCGTACAGCAAAATGGTACTTACCGAGTGACTCAAACATGACTAAACCTTGTTTTTGAAAAACTGTTTATTTCTGTATTACAACTTGCTGAAAAGTGTCAACAGTGTTTCTATCATCCTGATTAAACAGTACAGCAAAAATGGAACTTACAGAGTGCATCAAACATGATTTAGACCTTGTATGTGAATTTTTGTTTTCTTCTGTATTTCATGATTGCAACTTGCTGAAAAGTGTCAACAATGTTCCTTTCATCGAGTTTAAACAGTTCAGCAAAAATTGTACTTATAGAGTGCATCAAACATTATTTAGACCTTGTTTGTGAAAAACTGTTCATTTCTGTATTACATGATTGCAACTTGCTGAAAAGTGTCAACAGTGTTCCTTTCTTGGATTAAGCAGTACAGCAAAAATGGTACCTACAGAGTGCATCAAACATGATTTACACCTTGTTTGTGAAAAACTTTATTTCTATATTACATGATTGCAACTTGCTGAAAAGTGTCAACAATGTTCCTTTGATCGAGTTTAAACAGTACAGCAAAAATGGAACTTACAGAGTGCATCAAACATGATTTACATTTTGTTTGTGAAAAACTTTATTTCTATATTACATGATTGCAACTTGCTGAAAAGTGTCAACAATGTTCCTTTCATCGAGCTTAAACAGTACAGCAAAATGGTACTTACAGAGTGACTCAAACATGACTTAGACCTTGTTTTTGAAAAACTGTTTATTTCTGTTATTACATGATTGCAACTTGCTGAAAAGTGTCAACAATGTTCCTTTCATCGAGCTTAAACAGTACAGCAAAACGTTACTTACCGAGTGACTCAAACATGACTTAGACCTTGTTTTTGAAAAACTGTTTATTTCTGTATTACATACTTGCTGAAAAGTGTCAACAATGTTTCTATCATCCTGATTAAAGCAGTACAGCAAAATGGTACTTACAGAGTGCCTCAAACATGACTTAGACCTTGTTTTTGAAAAACTGTTTATTTCTGTTATTACATGATTGCAACTTGCTGAAAAGTGTCAACAATGTTCGCTTCATCCGATTAAGCAGTACAGCAAAATGGAACTTACAGAGTGACTCAAACATGACTTAGACCTTGTTTTTGAAAAACTGTTTATTTCTGTATTACATGATTGCAACTTGCTGAAAAGTGTCAACAATGTTCCTTTCATCGAGTTTAAACAGTACAGAAAAAATGGTACTTACAGAGTGCATCAAGCATTATTTAGACCTTGTTTGTGAAAAACTGTTTATTTCTGTATTACATGTCACTTGCTGAAAAGTGTCAACAATGTTCGCATCATCCTGATTAACCTCTATGGGACCGGCGGGACGAATTCGTCCCACCTACGTAACAGCCACTGCCATCCTGTGGCGCGATTTTCAAAATCTTCAAAATCATATTACTTCAATTTCTCAAACATATGACTATTTTACAGCCATTTAAAGATAAGACTCTCGTTAATCTAACCACACTGTCCGATTTCAAAAAGGCTTTACAACGAAAGCAAAACATTAGATTATGTCAGCAGAGTACCAAGCCAGAAATAATCAGACACCCATTTTTCAAGCCAGCATATAATGTCACCAAAACCCAGAAGACAGCTAAATGCAGCACTCACCTTTGATGATCTTCATCAGATGACAACCCTAGGACATTATGTTATACAATACATGCATGTTTTGTTCAATCAAGTTCATATTTATATCAAAAACCAGCTTTTTACATTAGCATGTGACGTTCAGAACTAGCATACTTACGGGGAATTCGCTAACATTTTACTAAATTACTCACGATAAACGTTCACAAAAAGCATAACAATTATTTTAAGAATTATAGATACAGACCTCCTCTATGCACTCGATATGTCCGATTTTAAAATAGCTTTTTGGTGAAAGCACATTTTGCAATATTCTAAGTACATAGCCCAGGCATCACGGGCTCGCTATTTAGACACCCGGCAAGTTTAGCACTCACCATAATCATATTTACTATTATAAAAATGTCATTACCTTTTGTTGTCTTCGTCAGAATGCACACCCAGGACGTCTACTTCAATAACAAATGTTGGTTTGGTCCAAAATAATCCATCGTTATATCCGAATAGCGGCGTTTTGTTCGTGCGTTCCAGACACTATCCGAAATAGTAAAGAAGTGTCGCGCTTGGCGCAATTCCTGACAATAAAATTCAAAGTATTCAATTGCCGTACGTCGAAGCATGTCAACCGCTGTTTAAAATCAATTTTTACGTCATTTTTCTCGTAGAAAAGCGATAAAATTCCGACAGGGAATCTCCTTTTCGGCAAACAGAGGAAAAAATCCCAAAGGCGGGGCGGTCGGGGTCACGCGCATAAGCTAGTGTCTCTTGATGGGCCACTTGAGAAAGGCGATAATGTGTTTCAGCCTGGGGCTGGAATGACGACATTCTCTTTTTTCCCGGGCTCTGAGAGCCTATGGACGACGTGGGAAGTGTCACGTTAGAGCAGAGATCCTTAGTAAATGATAGAGATGGCAAAGAAGTTCCAGAAATGGTCAGACAGGCCACTTCCTGTAAAGGAATCTCTCAGGTTTTGACCTGCCATTTGAGTTCTGTTATACTCACAGACACCATTCAAACAGTTTTAGAAAATTTAGGGTGTTTTCTATCCATATGTAATAAGTATATGCATATTCTAGTTACTGAGTAGGAGTGGTAACCAGATTAAATCGGGTATGTTTTTTATCCAGCCGTGTCAATGCTGCCCCCTAGCCCTAACAGGTTAAGCAGTACAGCAAAAATGGAACTTACAGAGTGCATCAAACATGATTTAGCCCTTGTTTGTGAAAAACGGTTTATTTCTGTATTTCATGATTGCAACTTGCTGAAAAGTGTCAACAATGTTCCTTTCATCGAGCTTAAACAGTACAGCAAAATGGTACTTACAGAGTGACTCAAACATGACTTAGACCTTGTTTTTGAAAAACTGTTTTTTTTCTGTATTTCATGATTGCAACTGCTGAAAAGTGTCAACAATGTTCCTTTCATCGAGCTTAAACAGTACAGCAAAATGGTACTTACCGAGTGACTCAAACAAGACTTAGACCTTGTTTTTGAAAAACTGTTTATTTCTGTATTACATACTTGCTGAAAAGTGTCAACAGTGTTTCTATCATCCTGATTAAGCAGTACAGCAAAATTGTACTTACATGACTTAGACCTTGTTTGTGAAAAACTGTTTATTTCTATATTTCATGATTGCAACTTGCTGAAAAGTGTCAACAATGTTCCTTTCATCGAGTTTAAACAGTACAGCAAAAATGGAACTTACAGAGTGCATCAAACATGATTTAGACCTTGTATGTGAAAAATTGTTTTTTCTGTATTTCATGATTGCAACTTGCTGAAAAGTGTCAACAATGTTCCTTTCATCGAGCTTAAACAGTACAGCAAAATGGTACTTACAGAGTGACTCAAACATGCCTTAGACCTTGTTTTTGAAAAACTGTTTATTTCTGTATTACATGATTGCAACTTGCTGAAAAGTGTCAACAATGTTCCTTTCATCGAGTTTAAACAGTTCAGCAAAAATTGTACTTATAGAGTGCATCAAACATTATTTAGACCTTGTTTGTGAAAAACTGTTCATTTCTGTATTACATGATTGCAACTTGCTAAAAGTGTCAACAGTGTTCCTTTCTTGGATTAAGCAGTACAGCAAAAATGGTACCTACAGAGTGCATCAAACATGATTTACACCTTGTTTGTGAAAAACTTTATTTCTATATTGCATGATTGCAACTTGCTGAAAAGTGTCAACAATGTTCCTTTCATCCTGATTAAGCAGTACAGCAGAAATGGACTTTCAGAGTGCATCAAACATGATTTACACCTTGTTTGTGAAAAACTGTTTTTTCTGTATTTCATGATTGCAACTTGCTGAAAAGTGTCAACAATGTTCCTTTCATCGAGCTTAAACAGTACAGCAAAATGGTACTTACCAAGTGACTCAAACATGACTTAGACCTTGTTTTTGAAAAACTGTTTATTTCTGTATTACATGACTTGCTGAAAAGTGTCAACAGTGTTTCTATCATCCTGATTAAGCAGTACAGAAAAATTGTACTTAGACCTTGTTTTTGAAAAACTGTTTATTTCTGTATTACATGATTGCAACTTGCTGAAAAGTGTCAACAGTGTTCCTATCATCCTGATTAAACAGTGCAGCAGAAATGGACTATCAGAGTGCATCAAACATGATTTAGACCTTGTTTGTGAAAAACAGTTTTTTTCCGTATTTCATGATTGCAACTTGCTGAAAAGTGTCAACAATGTTCCTTTCATCGAGCTTAAACAGTACAGCAAAATGGTACTTAGAGAGTGACTCAAACATGACTTAGACTTTGTTTGTGAAAACCTGTTTATTTCTGTATTACATGATTGCAACTTGCTGAAAAGTGTCAACAGTGTTCGCATCATCCTGATTAAGCAGTACAGCAAAATGGAACTTACAGAGTGACTCAAACATGACTTAGACCTTGTTTTTGAAAAACTGTTTATTTCTGTATTACATGATTGCAACTTGCTGAAAAGTGTCAACAATGTTCCTTTCATCGAGTTTAAACAGTACAGAAAAATAGTGCTTACAGAGTGCATCAAGCATTATTTAGACCTTGTTTGTGAAAAACTGTATATTTCTGTATTACAACTTGCTGAAAAGTGTCAACAGTGTTCGCATCATCCTGATTAACCTCTATGGGACCGGCGGGACGAATTCGTCCCACCTACGTAACAGCCACTGCCATCCTGTGGCGCGATTTTCAAAATCTTCAAAATCATATTACTTCAATTTCTCAAACATATGACTATTTTACAGCCATTTAAAGATAAGACTCTCGTTAATCTAACCACACTGTCCGATTTCAAAAAGGCTTTACAACGAAAGCAAAACATTAGATTATGTCAGCAGAGTACCAAGCCAGAAATAATCAGACACCCATTTTTCAAGCCAGCATATAATGTCACCAAAACCCAGAAGACAGCTAAATGCAGCACTCACCTTTGATGATCTTCATCAGATGACAACCCTAGGACATTATGTTATACAATACATGCATGTTTTGTTCAATCAAGTTCATATTTATATCAAAAACCAGCTTTTTACATTAGCATGTGACGTTCAGAACTAGCATACTTACGGGGAATTCGCTAACATTTTACTAAATTACTCACGATAAACGTTCACAAAAAGCATAACAATTATTTTAAGAATTATAGATACAGACCTCCTCTATGCACTCGATATGTCCGATTTTAAAATAGCTTTTTGGTGAAAGCACATTTTGCAATATTCTAAGTACATAGCCCAGGCATCACGGGCTCGCTATTTAGACACCCGGCAAGTTTAGCACTCACCATAATCATATTTACTATTATAAAAATGTCATTACCTTTTGTTGTCTTCGTCAGAATGCACACCCAGGACGTCTACTTCAATAACAAATGTTGGTTTGGTCCAAAATAATCCATCGTTATATCCGAATAGCGGCGTTTTGTTCGATGCGTTCCAGACACTATCCGAAATAGTAAAGAAGTGTCGCGCGCTTGGCGCAATTCCTGACAATAAAATTCAAAGTATTCAATTGCCGTACGTCGAAGCATGTCAACCGCTGTTTAAAATCAATTTTTACGTCATTTTTCTCGTAGAAAAGCGATAAAATTCCGACAGGGAATCTCCTTTTCGGCAAACAGAGGAAAAAAATCCCAAAGGCGGGGCGGTCGGGGTCACGCGCATAAGCTAGTGTCTCTTGATGGGCCACTTGAGAAAGGCGATAATGTGTTTCAGCCTGGGGCTGGAATGACGACATTCTCTTTTTTCCCGGGCTCTGAGAGCCTATGGACGACGTGGGAAGTGTCACGTTAGAGCAGAGATCCTTAGTAAATGATAGAGATGGCAAAGAAGTTCCAGAAATGGTCAGACAGGCCACTTCCTGTAAAGGAATCTCTCAGGTTTTGACCTGCCATTTGAGTTCTGTTATACTCACAGACACCATTCAAACAGTTTTAGAAAATTTAGGGTGTTTTCTATCCATATGTAATAAGTATATGCATATTCTAGTTACTGAGTAGGAGTGGTAACCAGATTAAATCGGGTATGTTTTTTATCCAGCCGTGTCAATGCTGCCCCCTAGCCCTAACAGGTTAAGCAGTACAGCAAAAATGGAACTTACAGAGTGCATCAAACATGATTTAGCCCTTGTTTGTGAAAAACGGTTTATTTCTGTATTTCATGATTGCAACTTGCTGAAAAGTGTCAACAATGTTCCTTTCATCGAGCTTAAACAGTACAGCAAAATGGTACTTACAGAGTGACTCAAACATGACTTAGACCTTGTTTTTGAAAAACTGTTTTTTTTCTGTATTTCATGATTGCAACTGCTGAAAAGTGTCAACAATGTTCCTTTCATCGAGCTTAAACAGTACAGCAAAATGGTACTTACCGAGTGACTCAAACAAGACTTAGACCTTGTTTTTGAAAAACTGTTTATTTCTGTATTACAACTTGCTGAAAAGTGTCAACAGTGTTTCTATCATCCTGATTAAGCAGTACAGCAAAATTGTACTTACATGACTTAGACCTTGTTTGTGAAAAACTGTTTATTTCTATATTTCATGATTGCAACTTGCTGAAAAGTGTCAACAATGTTCCTTTCATCGAGTTTAAACAGTACAGCAAAAATGGAACTTACAGAGTGCATCAAACATGATTTAGACCTTGTATGTGAAAAAAATGTTTTTTCTGTATTTCATGATTGCAACTTGCTGAAAAGTGTCAACAATGTTCCTTTCATCGAGCTTAAACAGTACAGCAAAATGGTACTTACAGAGTGACTCAAACATGCCTTAGACCTTGTTTTTGAAAAACTGTTTATTTCTGTATTACATGATTGCAACTTGCTGAAAAGTGTCAACAATGTTCCTTTCATCGAGTTTAAACAGTTCAGCAAAAATTGTACTTATAGAGTGCATCAAACATTATTTAGACCTTGTTTGTGAAAAACTGTTCATTTCTGTATTACATGATTGCAACTTGCTAAAAGTGTCAACAGTGTTCCTTTCTTGGATTAAGCAGTACAGCAAAAATGGTACCTACAGAGTGCATCAAACATGATTTACACCTTGTTTGTGAAAAACTTTATTTCTATATTGCATGATTGCAACTTGCTGAAAAGTGTCAACAGTGTTCCTATCATCCTGATTAAGCAGTACAGCAGAAATGGACTTTCAGAGTGCATCAAACATGATTTAGACCTTGTTTGTGAAAAACTGTTTTTTTCTGTATTTCATGATTGCAACTTGCTGAAAAGTGTCAACAATGTTCCTTTCATCGAGCTTTAACAGTACAGCAAAATGGTACTTACCAAGTGACTCAAACATGACTTAGACCTTGTTTTTGAAAAACTGTTTATTTCTGTATTACAACTTGCTGAAAAGTGTCAACAGTGTTTCTATCATCCTGATTAAGCAGTACAGAAAAATTGTACTTAGACCTTGTTTTTGAAAAACTGTTTATTTCTGTATTACATGATTGCAACTTGCTGAAAAGTGTCAACAGTGTTCCTATCATCCTGATTAAACAGTGCAGCAGAAATGGACTATCAGAGTGCATCAAACATGATTTAGACCTTGTTTGTGAAAAACAGTTTTTTTCCGTATTTCATGATTGCAACTTGCTGAAAAGTGTCAACAATGTTCCTTTCATCGAGCTTAAACAGTACAGCAAAATGGTACTTACAGAGTGACTCAAACATGACTTAGACCTTGTTTTTGAAAAACTGTTTTTTTTCTGTATTTCATGATTGCAACTTGCTGAAAAGTGTCAACAGTGTTCCTTTCATCCGAGCTTAAGCAGTACAGCAAAATGGTACTTACCGAGTGACTCAAACATGACTTAGACCTTGTTTTTGAAAAACTGTTTATTTCTGTATTCCAACTTGCTGAAAAGTGTCAACAGTGTTTCTATCATCCTGATTAAGCAGTACAGCAAAATTGTACTTACATGATTTAGACCTTGTATGTGAAAAAATGTTTTTTCTGTATTTCATGATTGCAACTTGCTGAAAAGTGTCAACAATGTTCCTTTCATCGAGCTTAAACAGTACAGCAAAATGGTACTTAGAGAGTGACTCAAACATGACTTAGACTTTGTTTGTGAAAACCTGTTTATTTCTGTATTACATGATTGCAACTTGCTGAAAAGTGTCAACAGTGTTCGCATCATCCTGATTAAGCAGTACAGCAAAATGGAACTTACAGAGTGACTCAAACATGACTTAGACCTTGTTTTTGAAAAACTGTTTATTTCTGTATTACATGATTGCAACTTGCTGAAAAGTGTCAACAATGTTCCTTTCATCGAGTTTAAACAGTACAGAAAAAATAGTGCTTACAGAGTGCATCAAGCATTATTTAGACCTTGTTTGTGAAAAACTGTATATTTCTGTATTACAACTTGCTGAAAAGTGTCAACAGTGTTCGCATCATCCTGATTAACCTCTATGGGACCGGCGGGACGAATTCGTCCCACCTACGTAACAGCCACTGCCATCCTGTGGCGCGATTTTCAAAATCTTCAAAATCATATTACTTCAATTTCTCAAACATATGACTATTTTACAGCCATTTAAAGATAAGACTCTCGTTAATCTAACCACACTGTCCGATTTCAAAAAGGCTTTACAACGAAAGCAAAACATTAGATTATGTCAGCAGAGTACCAAGCCAGAAATAATCAGACACCCATTTTTCAAGCCAGCATATAATGTCACCAAAACCCAGAAGACAGCTAAATGCAGCACTCACCTTTGATGATCTTCATCAGATGACAACCCTAGGACATTATGTTATACAATACATGCATGTTTTGTTCAATCAAGTTCATATTTATATCAAAAACCAGCTTTTTACATTAGCATGTGACGTTCAGAACTAGCATACTTACGGGAATTCGCTAACATTTTACTAAATTACTCACGATAAACGTTCACAAAAAGCATAACAATTATTTTAAGAATTATAGATACAGACCTCCTCTATGCACTCGATATGTCCGATTTTAAAATAGCTTTTGGTGAAAGCACATTTTGCAATATTCTAAGTACATAGCCCAGGCATCACGGGCTCGCTATTTAGACACCCGGCAAGTTTAGCACTCACCATAATCATATTTACTATTATAAAAATGTCATTACCTTTTGTTGTCTTCGTCAGAATGCACACCCAGGACGTCTACTTCAATAACAAATGTTGGTTTGGTCCAAAATAATCCATCGTTATATCCGAATAGCGGCGTTTTGTTCGTGCGTTCCAGACACTATCCGAAATAGTAAAGAAGTGTCGCGCGCTTGGCGCAATTCCTGACAATAAAATTCAAAGTATTCAATTGCCGTACGTCGAAGCATGTCAACCGCTGTTTAAAATCAATTTTTACGTCATTTTTCTCGTAGAAAAGCGATAAAATTCCGACAGGGAATCTCCTTTTCGGCAAACAGAGGAAAAAATCCCAAAGGCGGGGGCGGTCGGGGTCACGCGCATAAGCTAGTGTCTCTTGATGGGCCACTTGAGAAAGGCGATAATGTGTTTCAGCCTGGGGCTGGAATGACGACATTCTCTTTTTTCCCGGGCTCTGAGAGCCTATGGACGACGTGGGAAGTGTCACGTTAGAGCAGAGATCCTTAGTAAATGATAGAGATGGCAAAGAAGTTCCAGAAATGGTCAGACAGGCCACTTCCTGTAAAGGAATCTCTCAGGTTTTGACCTGCCATTTGAGTTCTGTTATACTCACAGACACCATTCAAACAGTTTTAGAAAATTTAGGGTGTTTTCTATCCATATGTAATAAGTATATGCATATTCTAGTTACTGAGTAGGAGTGGTAACCAGATTAAATCGGGTATGTTTTTTATCCAGCCGTGTCAATGCTGCCCCCTAGCCCTAACAGGTTAAGCAGTACAGCAAAAATGGAACTTACAGAGTGCATCAAACATGATTTAGCCCTTGTTTGTGAAAAACGGTTTATTTCTGTATTTCATGATTGCAACTTGCTGAAAAGTGTCAACAATGTTCCTTTCATCGAGCTTAAACAGTACAGCAAAATGGTACTTACAGAGTGACTCAAACATGACTTAGACCTTGTTTTTGAAAAACTGTTTTTTTTCTGTATTTCATGATTGCAACTGCTGAAAAGTGTCAACAATGTTCCTTTCATCGAGCTTAAACAGTACAGCAAAATGGTACTTACCGAGTGACTCAAACAAGACTTAGACCTTGTTTTTGAAAAACTGTTTATTTCTGTATTACAACTTGCTGAAAAGTGTCAACAGTGTTTCTATCATCCTGATTAAGCAGTACAGCAAAATTGTACTTACATGACTTAGACCTTGTTTGTGAAAAACTGTTTATTTCTATATTTCATGATTGCAACTTGCTGAAAAGTGTCAACAATGTTCCTTTCATCGAGTTTAAACAGTACAGCAAAAATGGAACTTACAGAGTGCATCAAACATGATTTAGACCTTGTATGTGAAAAAATGTTTTTTCTGTATTTCATGATTGCAACTTGCTGAAAAGTGTCAACAATGTTCCTTTCATCGAGCTTAAACAGTACAGCAAAATGGTACTTACAGAGTGACTCAAACATGCCTTAGACCTTGTTTTTGAAAAACTGTTTATTTCTGTATTACATGATTGCAACTTGCTGAAAAGTGTCAACAATGTTCCTTTCATCGAGTTTAAACAGTTCAGCAAAAATTGTACTTATAGAGTGCATCAAACATTATTTAGACCTTGTTTGTGAAAAACTGTTCATTTCTGTATTACATGATTGCAACTTGCTAAAAGTGTCAACAGTGTTCCTTTCTTGGATTAAGCAGTACAGCAAAAATGGTACCTACAGAGTGCATCAAACATGATTTACACCTTGTTTGTGAAAAACTTTATTTCTATATTGCATGATTGCAACTTGCTGAAAAGTGTCAACAGTGTTCCTATCATCCTGATTAAGCAGTACAGCAGAAATGGACTTTCAGAGTGCATCAAACATGATTTAGACCTTGTTTGTGAAAAACTGTTTTTTTCTGTATTTCATGATTGCAACTTGCTGAAAAGTGTCAACAATGTTCCTTTCATCGAGCTTTAACAGTACAGCAAAATGGTACTTACCAAGTGACTCAAACATGACTTAGACCTTGTTTTTGAAAAACTGTTTATTTCTGTATTACAACTTGCTGAAAAGTGTCAACAGTGTTTCTATCATCCTGATTAAGCAGTACAGAAAAATTGTACTTAGACCTTGTTTTTGAAAAACTGTTTATTTCTGTATTACATGATTGCAACTTGCTGAAAAGTGTCAACAGTGTTCCTATCATCCTGATTAAACAGTGCAGCAGAAATGGACTATCAGAGTGCATCAAACATGATTTAGACCTTGTTTGTGAAAAACAGTTTTTTCCGTATTTCATGATTGCAACTTGCTGAAAAGTGTCAACAATGTTCCTTTCATCGAGCTTAAACAGTACAGCAAAATGGTACTTACAGAGTGACTCAAACATGACTTAGACCTTGTTTTTGAAAAACTGTTTTTTTTCTGTATTTCATGATTGCAACTTGCTGAAAAGTGTCAACAATGTTCCTTTCATCGAGCTTAAACAGTACAGCAAAATGGTACTTACCGAGTGACTCAAACATGACTTAGACCTTGTTTTTGAAAAACTGTTTATTTCTGTATTCCAACTTGCTGAAAAGTGTCAACAGTGTTTCTATCATCCTGATTAAGCAGTACAGCAAAATTGTACTTACATGATTTAGACCTTGTATGTGAAAAAAATGTTTTTTCTGTATTTCATGATTGCAACTTGCTGAAAAGTGTCAACAATGTTCCTTTCATCGAGCTTAAACAGTACAGCAAAATGGTACTTACAGAGTGACTCAAACATGACTTAGACCTTGTTTTTGAAAAACTGTTTTTTTTCTGTATTTCATGATTGCAACTGCTGAAAAGTGTCAACAATGTTCCTTTCATCGAGCTTAAACAGTACAGCAAAATGGTACTTACCGAGTGACTCAAACAAGACTTAGACCTTGTTTTTGAAAAACTGTTTATTTCTGTATTACAACTTGCTGAAAAGTGTCAACAGTGTTTCTATCATCCTGATTAAGCAGTACAGCAAAATTGTACTTACATGACTTAGACCTTGTTTGTGAAAAACTGTTTATTTCTATATTTCATGATTGCAACTTGCTGAAAAGTGTCAACAATGTTCCTTTCATCGAGTTTAAACAGTACAGCAAAAATGGAACTTACAGAGTGCATCAAACATGATTTAGACCTTGTATGTGAAAAAATGTTTTTTCTGTATTTCATGATTGCAACTTGCTGAAAAGTGTCAACAATGTTCCTTTCATCGAGCTTAAACAGTACAGCAAAATGGTACTTACAGAGTGACTCAAACATGACTTAGACCTTGTTTTTGAAAAACTGTTTATTTCTGTATTACATGATTGCAACTTGCTGAAAAGTGTCAACAATGTTCCTTTCATCGAGTTTAAACAGTTCAGCAAAAATTGTACTTATAGAGTGCATCAAACATTATTTAGACCTTGTTTGTGAAAAACTGTTCATTTCTGTATTACATGATTGCAACTTGCTAAAAGTGTCAACAGTGTTCCTTTCTTGGATTAAGCAGTACAGCAAAAATGGTACCTACAGAGTGCATCAAACATGATTTACACCTTGTTTGTGAAAAACTTTATTTCTATATTGCATGATTGCAACTTGCTGAAAAGTGTCAACAGTGTTCCTATCATCCTGATTAAGCAGTACAGCAGAAATGGACTTTCAGAGTGCATCAAACATGATTTAGACCTTGTTTGTGAAAAACTGTTTTTTCTGTATTTCATGATTGCAACTTGCTGAAAAGTGTCAACAATGTTCCTTTCATCGAGCTTAAACAGTACAGCAAAATGGTACTTACCGAGTGACTCAAACATGACTTAGACCTTGTTTTTGAAAAACTGTTTATTTCTGTATTACAACTTGCTGAAAAGTGTCAACAGTGTTTCTATAATCCTGATTAAGCAGTACAGAAAAATTGTACTTAGATCTTGTTTTTGAAAAACGGTTTATTTCTGTATTACATGATTGCAGCTTGCTGAAAAGTGTCAACAGTGTTCCTATCATCCTGATTAAACAGTACAGCAGAAATGGACTATCAGAGTGCATCAAACATGATTTAGACCTTGTTTGTGAAAAACAGTTTTTTCCGTATTTCATGATTGCAACTTGCTGAAAAGTGTCAACAATGTTCCTTTCATCGAGCTTAAACAGTACAGCAAAATGGTACTTACAGAGTGACTCAAACATGACTTAGACCTTGTTTTTGAAAAACTGTTTTTTTTCTGTATTTCATGATTGCAACTTGCTGAAAAGTGTCAACAATGTTCCTTTCATCGAGCTTAAACAGTACAGCAAAATGGTACTTACCGAGTGACTCAAACATGACTTAGACCTTGTTTTTGAAAAACTGTTTATTTCTGTATTCCAACTTGCTGAAAAGTGTCAACAGTGTTTCTATCATCCTGATTAAGCAGTACATCAAAATTGTACTTACATGATTTAGACCTTGTATGTGAAAAAAATGTTTTTTCTGTATTTCATGATTGCAACTTGCTGAAAAGTGTCAACAATGTTCCTTTCATCGAGCTTAAACAGTACAGCAAAATGGTACTTACAGAGTGACTCAAACATGACTTAGACCTTGTTTTTGAAAAACTGTTTATTTCTGTATTACATGATTGCAACGTGCTGAAAAGTGTCAACAATGTTCCTTTCATCGAGTTTAAACAGTTCAGCAAAAATTGTACTTATAGAGTGCATCAAACATTATTTAGACCTTGTTTGTGAAAAACTGTTTATTTCTGTATTTCATGATTGCAACTTGCTGAAAAGTGTCAACAATGTTCCTTTCATCGAGCTTAAACAGTACAGCAAAATGGTACTTACCGAGTGACTCAAACATGACTTAGACCTTGTTTTTGAAAAACTGTTTATTTCTGTATTCCAACTTGCTGAAAAGTGTCAACAGTGTTTCTATCATCCTGATTAAGCAGTACAGCAAAATTGTACTTACATGATTTAGACCTTGTATGTGAAAAAAATGTTTTTTCTGTATTTCATGATTGCAACTTGCTGAAAAGTGTCAACAATGTTCCTTTCATCGAGCTTAAACAGTACAGCAAAATGGTACTTACAGAGTGACTCAAACATGACTTAGACCTTGTTTTTGAAAAACTGTTTATTTCTGTATTACATGATTGCAACGTGCTGAAAAGTGTCAACAATGTTCCTTTCATCGAGTTTAAACAGTTCAGCAAAAATTGTACTTATAGAGTGCATCAAACATTATTTAGACCTTGTTTGTGAAAAAATGTTTATTTCTGTATTTCATGATTGCAACTTGCTAAAAAGTGTCAACAATGTTCCTTTCATCGAGTTTAAACAGTTCAGCAAAAATTGTACTTATAGAGTGCATCAAACATTATTTAGACCTTGTTTGTGAAAAACTGTTCATTTCTGTATTACATGATTGCAACTTGCTAAAAGTGTCAACAGTGTTCCTTTCTTGGATTAAGCAGTACAGCAAAAATGGTACCTACAGAGTGCATCAAACATGATTTACACCTTGTTTGTGAAAAACTTTATTTCTATATTGCATGATTGCAACTTGCTGAAAAGTGTCAACAGTGTTCCTATCATCCTGATTAAGCAGTACAGCAGAAATGGACTTTCAGAGTGCATCAAACATGATTTAGACCTTGTTTGTGAAAAACTGTTTTTTTCTGTATTTCATGATTGCAACTTGCTGAAAAGTGTCAACAATGTTCCTTTCATCGAGCTTAAACAGTACAGCAAAATGGTACTTACCGAGTGACTCAAACATGACTTAGACCTTGTTTTTGAAAAACTGTTTATTTCTGTATTACAACTTGCTGAAAAGTGTCAACAGTGTTTCTATAATCCTGATTAAGCAGTACAGAAAAATTGTACTTAGATCTTGTTTTTGAAAAACGGTTTATTTCTGTATTACATGATTGCAGCTTGCTGAAAAGTGTCAACAGTGTTCCTATCATCCTGATTAAACAGTACAGCAGAAATGGACTATCAGAGTGCATCAAACATGATTTAGACCTTGTTTGTGAAAAACAGTTTTTTCCGTATTTCATGATTGCAACTTGCTGAAAAGTGTCAACAATGTTCCTTTCATCGAGCTTAAACAGTACAGCAAAATGGTACTTACAGAGTGACTCAAACATGACTTAGACCTTGTTTTTGAAAAACTGTTTTTTTTCTGTATTTCATGATTGCAACTTGCTGAAAAGTGTCAACAATGTTCCTTTCATCGAGCTTAAACAGTACAGCAAAATGGTACTTACCGAGTGACTCAAACATGACTTAGACCTTGTTTTTGAAAAACTGTTTATTTCTGTATTCCAACTTGCTGAAAAGTGTCAACAGTGTTTCTATCATCCTGATTAAGCAGTACATCAAAATTGTACTTACATGATTTAGACCTTGTATGTGAAAAAATGTTTTTCTGTATTTCATGATTGCAACTTGCTGAAAAGTGTCAACAATGTTCCTTTCATCGAGCTTAAACAGTACAGCAAAATGGTACTTACAGAGTGACTCAAACATGACTTAGACCTTGTTTTTGAAAAACTGTTTATTTCTGTATTACATGATTGCAACGTGCTGAAAAGTGTCAACAATGTTCCTTTCATCGAGTTTAAACAGTTCAGCAAAAATTGTACTTATAGAGTGCATCAAACATTATTTAGACCTTGTTTGTGAAAAACTGTTTATTTCTGTATTTCATGATTGCAACTTGCTAAAAAGTGTCAACAATGTTCCTTTCATCGAGTTTAAACAGTTCAGCAAAAATTGTACTTATAGAGTGCATCAACCATGATTTAGACCTTGTTTGTGAAAAACTGTTTTTTTCTGTATTTCATGATTGCAACTTGCTGAAAAGTGTCAACAATGTTCCTTTCATCGAGCTTAAACAGTACAGCAAAATGGTACTTACCGAGTGACTCAAACATGACTTAGACCTTGTTTTTGAAAAACTGTTTATTTCTGTATTACAACTTGCTGAAAAGTGTCAACAGTGTTTCTATCATCCTGATTAAGCAGTACAGCAAAATTGTACATACATGACTTAGACCTTGTATGTGAAAAAAATGTTTTTTCTGTATTTCATGATTGCAACTTGCTGAAAAGTGTCAACAATGTTCCTTTCATCGAGCTTAAACAGTACAGCAAAATGGTACTTACAGAGTGACTCAAACATGACTTAGACCTTGTTTTTGAAAAACTGTTTATTTCTGTATTACATGATTGCAACGTGCTGAAAAGTGTCAACAATGTTCCTTTCATCGAGTTTAAACAGTTCAGCAAAAATTGTACTTATAGAGTGCATCAAACATTATTTAGACCTTGTTTGTGAAAAAGTGTTCATTTCTGTATTACATGATTGCAACTTGCTAAAAGTGTCAACAATGTTCCTTTCATCGAGTTTAAACAGTTCAGCAAAAATTGTACTTATAGAGTGCATCAAACATTATTTAGACCTTGTTTGTGAAAAACTGTTTATTTCTGTATTTCATGATTGCAACTTGCTAAAAAGTGTCAACAATGTTCCTTTCATCGAGTTTAAACAGTTCAGCAAAAATTGTACTTATAGAGTGCATCAAACATTATTTACACCTTGTTTGTGAAAAACTGTTCATTTCTGTATTACATGATTGCAACTTGCTAAAAGTGTCAACAGTGTTCCTTTCTTGGATTAAGCAGTACAGCAAAAATGGTACCTACAGAGTGCATCAAACATGATTTACACCTTGTTTGTGAAAAACTTTATTTCTATATTTCATGATTGCAACTTGCTGAAAAGTGTCAACAGTGTTCCTATCATCCTGATTAAGCAGTACAGCAGAAATGGACTATCAGAGTGCATCAAACATGATTTAGACCTTGTTTGTGAAAAACTGTTTTTTTCTGTATTTCATGATTGCAACTTGCTGAAAAGTGTCAACAATGTTCCTTTCATCGAGCTTAAACAGTACAGCAAAATGCTACTTACCGAGTGACTCAAACATGACTTAGACCTTGTTTTTGAAAAACTGTTTATTTCTGTATTACAACTTGCTGAAAAGTGTCAACAGTGTTTCTATCATCCTGATTAAGCAGTACAGCAAAATTGTACTTACATGACTTAGACCTTGTTTGTGAAAAACTGTTTATTTCTGTATTTCATGATTGCAACTTGCTGAAAAGTGTCAACAATGTTCCTTTCATCGAGTTTAAACAGTACAGCAAAATGGTACTTACAGAGTGACTCAAACATGACTTAGACCTTGTTTTTGAAAAACTGTTTATTTCTGTATTACATGATTGCAACTTGCTAAAAGTGTCAACAGTGTTCCTTTCTTGGATTAAGCAGTACAGCAAAAATGGTACCTACAGAGTGCATCAAACATGATTTACAACTTGTTTGTGAAAAACTTTATTTCTATATTTCATGATTGCAACTTGCTGAAAAGTGTCAACAATGTTCCTTTCATCGAGCTTAAACAGTACAGCAAAATGGTACTTACAGAGTGACTCAAACATGACTTAGACCTTGTTTTTGAAAAACTGTTTATTTCTGTATTACATGATTGCAACGTGCTGAAAAGTGTCAACAATGTTCCTTTCATCGAGTTTAAACAGTTCAGCAAAAATTGTACTTATAGAGTGCATCAAACATTATTTAGACCTTGTTTGTGAAAAACTGTTCATTTCTGTATTACATGATTGCAACTTGCTAAAAGTGTCAACAGTGTTCCTTTCTTGGATTAAGCAGTACAGCAAAAATGGTACCTACAGAGTGCATCAAACATGATTTACACCTTGTTTGTGAAAAACTTTATTTCTATATTGCATGATTGCAACTTGCTGAAAAGTGTCAACAGTGTTCCTATCATCCTGATTAAGCAGTACAGCAGAAATGGACTTTCAGAGTGCATCAAACATGATTTAGACCTTGTTTGTGAAAAACTGTTTTTTTCTGTATTTCATGATTGCAACTTGCTGAAAAGTGTCAACAATGTTCCTTTCATCGAGCTTAAACAGTACAGCAAAATGGTACTTACCGAGTGACTCAAACATGACTTAGACCTTGTTTTTGAAAAACTGTTTATTTCTGTATTACAACTTGCTGAAAAGTGTCAACAGTGTTTCTATAATCCTGATTAAGCAGTACAGAAAAATTGTACTTAGATCTTGTTTTTGAAAAACGGTTTATTTCTGTATTACATGATTGCAGCTTGCTGAAAAGTGTCAACAGTGTTCCTATCATCCTGATTAAACAGTACAGCAGAAATGGACTATCAGAGTGCATCAAACATGATTTAGACCTTGTTTGTGAAAAACAGTTTTTTTCCGTATTTCATGATTGCAACTTGCTGAAAAGTGTCAACAATGTTCCTTTCATCGAGCTTAAACAGTACAGCAAAATGGTACTTACAGAGTGACTCAAACATGACTTAGACCTTGTTTTTGAAAAACTGTTTTTTTTCTGTATTTCATGATTGCAACTTGCTGAAAAGTGTCAACAATGTTCCTTTCATCGAGCTTAAACAGTACAGCAAAATGGTACTTACCGAGTGACTCAAACATGACTTAGACCTTGTTTTTGAAAAACTGTTTATTTCTGTATTCCAACTTGCTGAAAAGTGTCAACAGTGTTTCTATCATCCTGATTAAGCAGTACATCAAAATTGTACTTACATGATTTAGACCTTGTATGTGAAAAAAATGTTTTTTCTGTATTTCATGATTGCAACTTGCTGAAAAGTGTCAACAATGTTCCTTTCATCGAGCTTAAACAGTACAGCAAAATGGTACTTACAGAGTGACTCAAACATGACTTAGACCTTGTTTTTGAAAAACTGTTTATTTCTGTATTACATGATTGCAACGTGCTGAAAAGTGTCAACAATGTTCCTTTCATCGAGTTTAAACAGTTCAGCAAAAATTGTACTTATAGAGTGCATCAAACATTATTTAGACCTTGTTTGTGAAAAACTGTTTATTTCTGTATTTCATGATTGCAACTTGCTAAAAAGTGTCAACAATGTTCCTTTCATCGAGTTTAAACAGTTCAGCAAAAATTGTACTTATAGAGTGCATCAACCATGATTTAGACCTTGTTTGTGAAAAACTGTTTTTTTCTGTATTTCATGATTGCAACTTGCTGAAAAGTGTCAACAATGTTCCTTTCATCGAGCTTAAACAGTACAGCAAAATGGTACTTACCGAGTGACTCAAACATGACTTAGACCTTGTTTTTGAAAAACTGTTTATTTCTGTATTACAACTTGCTGAAAAGTGTCAACAGTGTTTCTATCATCCTGATTAAGCAGTACAGCAAAATTGTACATACATGACTTAGACCTTGTTTGTGAAAAACTGTTTATTTCTGTATTTCATGATTGCAACTTACTGAAAAGTGTCAACAATGTTCCTTTCATCGAGTTTAACCTGTTGGGTCTAGGGGGCAGCATTTGCACGTCTGGATAAAAAAAATGTACCCGATTTAATCTGGTTACTAATCCTACCCAGTAACTAGAATATGCATATACTTATTATATATGGATAGAAAACACTCTAAAGTTTCCAAAACTGTTTGAATGGTGTCTGTGAGTATAACAGAACTCATTTGGCAGGCAAAACCCTGAGACATTTTCTGACAGGAAGTGGATACCTGATGTGTTGTATTGACTTTAAACCTATCCCATTGAAAAACACAGGGGTTTAGGAATATTTTGGCACTTCCTATTGCTTCCACTAGATGTCACCAGCCTTTACAAAGTGTTTTGAGTCTTCTGGAGGGAGATCTGACCGAACAAGAGCCATGGAACGGTGATGTCCCATTAGACACCTGGCGCGCTACTTCATGTTGGGTACCCTCGTTCCAATACGTTATAAAAGGCTATGCATTCGTCCACCTTGAATATTATTCATGTTCTGGTTAAAAAGGCCCTAATGATTTATGCTATACAACGTTTGACATGTTTGAACGAACGGAAATATATTTTTTCCCCTCGTTCATGACGAGAAGTCCGGCTGGCTTACATCATGTGCTAACGAGACGGAGATTTTTGGATATAAATGATGAGCTTTTTTGAACAAAACTACATTCGTTATGGACCTGTGATACCTGGAAGTGACATCTGATGAAGAGAATCAAAGGTAATGGATTATTTACATAGTATTTTCGATTTTAGATCTCCCCAACATGACGTCTAGTCTGTATCGCAACGCGTATTTTTCTGGGCACAGTGCTCAGATTATTGCAAAGTGTGATTTCCCAGTAAGGTTATTTTTAAATCTGGCAAGTTGATTGCGTTCAAAAGATGTAAATCTATAATTCTTTAAATGACAATATAATATTTTACCAATGTTTTCTAATTTTAATTATTTAATTTGTGACGCTGACTTGACTGCCGGTTATTGGAGGGAAACGATTTCCTCAACATCAATGCCATAGTAAAACGCTGTTTTTGTATATAAATATGAACTTGATAGAACTAAAAATGCATGCATTGTCTAACATAATGTCCTAGGAGTGTCATCTGATGGAGATTGTAAAAGGTTAGTGTATCATTTTAGCTGGTTTTATGGTTTTGGTGACCCTGTCTTTGACTTGACAAAACATTACACACAACTCTTGTAAATGTACTGTCCTAACATACTCTAAATTTATGCTTTCGCCGTAAAACCTTTTTGAAATCGTAAAACGTGGTTAGATTAAGGAGATGTTTATCTTTCAAATGGTGTAACATAGTTGTATTTTTGAAAAATTTGAATTTTGACATTTATTTGGATTCAAATTTGCCGCTCTTGAAATGCACCTGCTGTTGATGGAGTGCACCACAGGTGGCACGCTAGCGTCCCACCTAGCCCCAAGAGGTTAAACAGTACAGCAAAAATGGAACTTACAGAGTGCATCAAACATGATTTAGACCTTGTATGTGAAAAAAATGTTTTTTCTGTATTTCATGATTGCAACTTGCTGAAAAGTGTCAACAATGTTCCTTTCATCGAGCTTAAACAGTACAGCAAAATGGTACTTACAGAGTGACTCAAACATGACTTAGACCTTGTTTTTGAAAAACTGTTTATTTCTGTATTACATGATTGCAACGTGCTGAAAAGTGTCAACAATGTTCCTTTCATCGAGTTTAAACAGTTCAGCAAAAATTGTACTTATAGAGTGCATCAAACATTATTTAGACCTTGTTTGTGAAAAAGTGTTCATTTCTGTATTACATGATTGCAACTTGCTAAAAGTGTCAACAATGTTCCTTTCATCGAGTTTAAACAGTTCAGCAAAAATTGTACTTATAGAGTGCATCAAACATTATTTAGACCTTGTTTTTGAAAAACTGTTTATTTCTGTATTACATGATTGCAACTTGCTAAAAGTGTCAACAGTGTTCCTTTCTTGGATTAAGCAGTACAGCAAAAATGGTACCTACAGAGTGCATCAAACATGATTTACAACTTGTTTGTGAAAAACTTTATTTCTATATTTCATGATTGCAACTTGCTGAAAAGTGTCAACAATGTTCCTTTCATCGAGCTTAAACAGTACAGCAAAATGGTACTTACAGAGTGACTCAAACATGACTTAGACCTTGTTTTTGAAAAACTGTTTATTTCTGTATTACATGATTGCAACGTGCTGAAAAGTGTCAACAATGTTCCTTTCATCGAGTTTAAACAGTTCAGCAAAAATTGTACTTATAGAGTGCATCAAACATTATTTAGACCTTGTTTGTGAAAAACTGTTCATTTCTGTATTACATGATTGCAACTTGCTAAAAGTGTCAACAGTGTTCCTTTCTTGGATTAAGCAGTACAGCAAAAATGGTACCTACAGAGTGCATCAAACATGATTTACACCTTGTTTGTGAAAAACTTTATTTCTATATTTCATGATTGCAACTTGCTGAAAAGTGTCAACAGTGTTCCTATCATCCTGATTAAGCAGTACAGCAGAAATGGACTATCAGAGTGCATCAAACATGATTTAGACCTTGTTTGTGAAAAACTGTTTTTTTCTGTATTTCATGATTGCAACTTGCTGAAAAGTGTCAACAATGTTCCTTTCATCGAGCTTAAACAGTACAGCAAAATGCTACTTATCGAGTGACTCAAACATGACTTAGACCTTGTTTTTGAAAAACTGTTTATTTCTGTATTACAACTTGCTGAAAAGTGTCAACAGTGTTTATATCATCCTGATTAAGCAGTACAGCAAAATTGTACTTACATGACTTAGACCTTGTTTGTGAAAAACTGTTTATTTCTGTATTTCATGACTGTAACTTGCTGAAAAGTGTCAACAATGTTCCTTTCATCGAGTTTAAACAGTACAGCAAAAATGGAACTTACAGAGTGCATCAAACATGATTTACACCTTGTATGTGAACATTTTTTTTTTTCTGTATTTCATGATTGCAACTTGCTGAAAAGTGTCAACAATGTTCATTTCATCGAGCTTAAACAGTACAGCAAAATGGTACTTACAGAGTGACTCAAACATGACTTAGACCTTGTTTTTGAAAAACTGTTTATTTCTGTATTACATGATTGCAACTTGCTAAAAGTGTCAACAGTGTTCCTTTCTTGGATTAAGCAGTACAGCAAAAATGGTACCTACAGAGTGCATCAAACATGATTTACACCTTGTTTGTGAAAAACTTTATTTCTATATTTCATGATTGCAACTTGCTGAAAAGTGTCAACAATGTTCCTTTCATCGAGCTTAAACAGTACAGCAAAATGCTACTTACCGAGTGACTCAAACATGACTTAGACCTTGTTTTTGAAAAACTGTTTTATTTCTGTATTACAACTTGCTGAAAAGTGTCAACAGTGTTTCTATCATCCTGATTAAGCAGTACAGCAAAATTGTACTTACATGACTTAGACCTTGTTTGTGAAAAACTGTTTATTTCTGTATTTCATGATTGCAACTTGCTGAAAAGTGTCAACAATGTTCCTTTCATCGAGTTTAAACAGTACAGCAAAAATGGAACTTACAGAGTGCATCAAACATGATTTACACCTTGTATGTGAAAAAAATGTTTTTTCTGTATTTCATGATTGCAACTTGCTGAAAAGTGTCAACAATGTTCCTTTCATCGAGCTTAAACAGTACAGCAAAATGGTACTTACAGAGTGACTCAAACATGACTTAGACCTTGTTTTTGAAAAACTGTTTATTTCTGTATTACATGATTGCAACTTGCTAAAAGTGTCAACAGTGTTCCTTTCTTGGATTAAGCAGTACAGCAAAAATGGTACCTACAGAGTGCATCAAACATGATTTACAACTTGTTTGTGAAAAACTTTATTTCTATATTTCATGATTGCAACTTGCTGAAAAGTGTCAACAATGTTCCTTTCATCGAGCTTAAACAGTACAGCAAAATGGTACTTACAGAGTGACTCAAACATGACTTAGACCTTGTTTTTGAAAAACTGTTTATTTCTGTATTACATGATTGCAACGTGCTGAAAAGTGTCAACAATGTTCCTTTCATCGAGTTTAAACAGTTCAGCAAAAATTGTACTTATAGAGTGCATCAAACATTATTTAGACCTTGTTTGTGAAAAACTGTTCATTTCTGTATTACATGATTGCAACTTGCTAAAAGTGTCAACAATGTTCCTTTCATCGAGTTTAAACAGTTCAGCAAAAATTGTACTTATAGAGTGCATCAAACATTATTTAGACCTTGTTTGTGAAAAACTGTTCATTTCTGTATTACATGATTGCAACTTGCTAAAAGTGTCAACAGTGTTCCTTTCTTGGATTAAGCAGTACAGCAAAAATGGTACCTACAGAGTGCATCAAACATGATTTACACCTTGTTTGTGAAAAACTTTATTTCTATATTTCATGATTGCAACTTGCTGAAAAGTGTCAACAGTGTTCCTATCATCCTGATTAAGCAGTACAGCAGAAATGGACTATCAGAGTGCATCAAACATGATTTAGACCTTGTTTGTGAAAAACTGTTTTTTTCTGTATTTCATGATTGCAACTTGCTGAAAAGTGTCAACAATGTTCCTTTCATCGAGCTTAAACAGTACAGCAAAATGCTACTTATCGAGTGACTCAAACATGACTTAGACCTTGTTTTTGAAAAACTGTTTATTTCTGTATTACAACTTGCTGAAAAGTGTCAACAGTGTTTCTATCATCCTGATTAAGCAGTACAGCAAAATTGTACTTACATGACTTAGACCTTGTTTGTGAAAAACTGTTTATTTCTGTATTTCATGATTGCAACTTGCTGAAAAGTGTCAACAATGTTCCTTTCATCGAGTTTAAACAGTACAGCAAAAATGGAACTTACAGAGTGCATCAAACATGATTTAGACCTTGTATGTGAATTTTTTTTTCTTTTCTGTATTTCATGATTGCAACTTGCTGAAAAGTGTCAACAATGTTCCTTTCATCGAGCTTAAACAGTACAGCAAAATGGTACTTACAGAGTGACTCAAACATGACTTAGACCTTGTTTTTGAAAAACTGTTTATTTCTGTATTACATGATTGCAACTTGCTAAAAGTGTCAACAGTGTTCCTTTCTTGGATTAAGCAGTACAGCAAAAATGGTACCTACAGAGTGCATCAAACATGATTTACACCTTGTTTGTGAAAAACTTTATTTCTATATTTCATGATTGCAACTTGCTGAAAAGTGTCAACAATGTTCCTTTCATCGAGCTTAAACAGTACAGCAAAATGGTACTTACAGAGTGAATCAAACATGATTTAGACCTTGTATGTGAATTTTTGTTTTCTTCTGTATTTCATGATTGCAACTTGCTGAAAAGTGTCAACAATGTTCCTTTCATCGAGCTTAACCTCTATGGGCTAGGTGGGACACTAGCGTGCAACCCGTGGTGCACTCCATCAACAGCAGGTGCATTTCAAGAGCGGCAAATTTGAATCCAAATAAATGTCAAAATTCAAATTTTTCAAACATACAAGTATTTTACACCCTTTGAAAGATAAACATCTCCTTAATCTAACCACGTTTTACGATTTCAAAAAGGTTTTACGGCGAAAGCATAAATTTAGAGTATGTTAGGACAGTACATTTACAAGAGTTGTGTGTAATGTTTTGTCAAGTCAAAGACAGGGTCACCAAAACCATAAAACCAGCTAAAATGATGCACTAACCTTTTACAATCTCCATCAGATGACACTCCTAGGACATTATGTTAGACAATGCATGCATTTTTAGTTCTATCAAGTTCATATTTATATCCAAAAACAGCGTTTTACTATGGCATTGATGTTGAGGAAATCGTTTCCCTCCAATAACTGGCAGTCAAGTCAGCGTCACAAATTAAATAATTAAAATTAGAAAACATTGGTAAAATATTATATTGTCATTTAAAGAATTATAGATTTACATCTCTTGAACGCAATCAACTTGCCAGATTTAAAAATAACCTTACTGGGAAATCACACTTTGCAATAATCTGAGCACTGCGCCCAGAAAAATACGCGTTGCGATACAGACTAGACGTCATGTTGGGGAGATCTAAAATCGAAAATACTATGTAAATAATCCATTACCTTTGATTCTCTTCATCAGATGTCACTTCCAGGTATCACAGGTCCATAACGAATGTAGTTTTGTTCAAAAAAGCTCATCATTTATGTCCAAAAATCTCCGTCTTGTTAGCACATGATCTAAGCCAGCCGGACTTCTCGTCATGAACGAGGGGAAAAAATATATTTCCGTTCGTTCAAACATGTCAAACGTTGTATAGCATAAATCATTAGGGCCTTTTTTAACCAGAACATGAATAATATTCAAGGTGGACGAATGCATACTCTTTTATAACGTATTGGAACGAGGGTACCCAACATGAACTCGCGCGCCAGGTGTCTAATGGGACATCATCGTTCCATGGCTCTTGTTCGGTCAGATCTCCCTCCAGAAGACTCAAAACACTTTGTAAAGGCTGGTGACATCTAGTGGAAGCAATAGGAAGTGCCAAAATATTCCTCAGCCCCTGTGTTTTTCAATGGGATAGGTTTAAAGTCAATACAACACATCAGGTATCCACTTCCTGTCAGAAAATGTCTCAGGGTTTTGCCTGCCAAATGAGTTCTGTTATACTCACAGACACCATTCAAACAGTTTTAGAAACTTTAGAGTGTTTTCTATCCATATATAATAAGTATATGCATATTCTAGTTACTGGGTAGGATTAGTAACCAGATTAAATCGGGTACATTTTTTTTATCCAGACGTGCAAATGCTGCCCCCTAGCCCTAACAGGTTAAACAGTACAGCAAAATGGTACTTACCGAGTGACTCAAACATGACTTAGACCTTGTTTTTGAAAAACTGTTTATTTCTGTATTACAACTTGCTGAAAAGTGTCAACAGTGTTTCTATCATCCTGATTAAGCAGTACAGCAAAATTGTACTTACATGACTTAGACCTTGTTTGTGAAAAACTTTATTTCTATATTTCATGATTGCAACTTGCTGAAAAGTGTCAACAATGTTCCTTTCATCGAGCTTAAACAGTACAGCAAAATGGTACTTACAGAGTGACTCAAACATGAATTAGACCTTGTTTTTGAAAAACTGTTTATTTCTGTATTACATGATTGCAACTTGCTGAAAGTGTCAACAGTGTTTCTATCATCCTGATTAAGCAGTACAGAAAAATTGTACTTAGACCTTGTTTTTGAAAAACTGTTTATTTCTGTATTACATGATTGCAACTTGCTGAAGAGTGTCAACAGTGTTCCTATCATCCTGATTAAACAGTACAGCAGAAATGGACTATCAGAGTGCATCAAACATGATTTAGACCTTGTTTGTGAAAAACTATTTTTTTCTGTATTTCATGATTGCAACTTGCTGAAAAGTGTCAACAATGTTCCTTTCATCGAGCTTAAACAGTACAGCAAAATGGTACTTACAGAGTGACTCAAACATGACTTAGACCTTGTTTTTGAAAAACTGTTTTTTTTCTGTATTTCATGATTGCAACTTGCTGAAAAGTGTCAACAATGTTCCTTTCATCGAGCTTAAACAGTACAGCAAAATGGTACTTACCGAGTGACTCAAACATGACTTATACCTTGTTTTTGAAAAACTGTTTATTTCTGTATTACAACTTGCTGAAAAGTGTCAACAGTGTTTCTATCATCCTGATTAAGCAGTACAGCAAAATTGTACTTACATGACTTAGACCTTGTTTGTGAAAAACTGTTTATTTCTGTATTTCATGATTGCAACTTGCTGAAAAGTGTCAACAATTTTCCTTTCATCGAGTTTAAACAGTACAGCAAAATGGTACTTACAGAGTGACTCAAACATGACTTAGACCTTGTTTTTGAAAAACTGTTTATTTCTGTATTACATGATTGCAACGTGCTGAAAAGTGTCAACAATGTTCCTTTCATCGAGTTTAAACAGTTCAGCAAAAATTGTACTTATAGAGTGCATCAAACATTATTTAGACCTTGTTTGTGAAAAACTGTTCATTTCTGTATTACGTGATTGCAACTTGCTAAAAGTGTCAACAGTGTTCCTTTCTTGGATTAAGCAGTACAGCAAAAATGGTACCTACAGAGTGCATCAAACATGATTTACACCTTGTTTGTGAAAAACTTTATTTCTATATTTCATGATTGCAACTTGCTGAAAAGTGTCAACAATGTTCCTTTCATCGAGCTTAAACAGTACAGCAAAATGGTACTTACAGAGTGACTCAAACATGAATTAGACCTTGTTTTTGAAAAACTGTTTATTTCTGTATTACATGATTGCAACTTGCTGAAAAGTGTCAACAGTGTTCCTATCATCCTGATTAAGCAGTACAGCAGAAATGGACTATCAGAGTTCATCAACCATGATTTAGACCTTGTTTGTGAAAAACTGTTTTTTTCTGTATTTCATGATTGCAACTTGCTGAAAAGTGTCAACAATGTTCCTTTCATCGAGCTTAAACAGTACAGCAAAATGGTACTTACAGAGTGACTCAAACATGACTTAGACCTTGTTTTTGAAAAACTGTTTTTTTTCTGTATTTCATGATTGCAACTTGCTGAAAAGTGTCAACAATGTTCCTTTCATCGAGCTTAAACAGTACAGCAAAATGGTACTTACCGAGTGACTCAAACATGACTTAGACCTTGTTTTTGAAAAACTGTTTATTTCTGTATTACAACTTGCTGAAAAGTGTCAACAGTGTTTCTATCATCCTGATTAAGCAGTACAGCAAAATTGTACTATCAGAGTGCATCAAACATGATTTAGACCTTCTTTGTGAAAAACTGTTTTTTTCTGTATTACATGATTGCAACTTGCTGAAAAGTGTCAACAGTGTTCCTATCATCCTGATTAAGCAGTACAGAATACTTGTACTTAGACCTTGTTTTTGAAAAACTGTTTATTTCTGTATTACATGATTGCAACTTGCTGAAAAGTGTCAACAGTGTTCCTATCATCCTGATTAAACAGTACAGCAGAAATGGACTATCAGAGTGCATCAAACATGTTGTAGACCTTGTTTGTGAAAAACTGTTTTTTTCTGTATTTCATGATTGCAACTTGCTGAAAAGTGTCAACAATGTTCCTTTCATCGAGCTTAAACAGTACAGCAAAATGGTACTTACAGAGTGACTCAAACATGACTTAGACCTTGTTTTTCAAAAACTGTTTATTTCTGTTATTACATGATTGCAACTTGATGAAAAGTGTCAACAGTGTTCGCATCATCCTGATTAAGCAGTCCAGCAAAATGGTACTTACAGAGTGACTCAAACATGACTTAGACCTTGTTTTTGAAAAACTGTTTATTTCTGTATTACATGATTGCAACTTGCTGAAAAGTGTCAACAATATTCCTTTCATCGAGCTTAAACAGTACAGCAAAATGGTACTTTCAGTGACTCAAACATGATTTAGACCTTGTTTTTGAAAAACTGTTTATTTCTGTATTACATGATTGCAACTTGCTGAAAAGTGTCAACAGTGTTCCTATCATCCTGATTAAGCAGTACAGCAGAAATGGACTATCAGAGTGCATCAAACATGATTTAGACCTTGTTTGTGAAAAACTGTTTTTTTCTGTATTTCATGATTGCAACTTGCTGAAAAGTGTCAACAATGTTCCTTTCATCGAGCTTAAACAGTACAGCAAAATGGTACTTACAGAGTGACTCAAACATGACTTAGACCTTGTTTTTCAAAAACTGTTTATTTCTGTTATTACATGATTGCAACTTGATGAAAAGTGTCAACAGTGTTCGCATCATCCTGATTAAGCAGTCCAGCAAAATGGTACTTACAGAGTGATTCTAACATGACTTAGACCTTGTTTTTGAAAAACTGTTTATTTCTGTATTACATGATTGCAACTTGCTGAAAAGTGTCAACAATATTCCTTTCATCGAGCTTAAACAGTACAGCAAAATGGTACTTTCAGTGACTCAAACATGACTTAGACCTTGTTTTTGAAAAACTGTTTTTTTCTGTATTTCATGATTGCAACTTGCTGAAAAGTGTCAACAATGTTACTTTCATCGAGCTTAAACAGTACAGCAAAATGGTACTTACCGAGTGACTCAAACATGACTTAGACCTTGTTTTTGAAAAACTGTTTATTTCTGTATTACAACTTGCTGAAAAGTGTCAACAGTGTTTCTATCATCCTGATTAAGCAGTACAGCAAAATTGTACTTACATGACTTAGACCTTGTTTGTGAAAAACTGTTTATTTCTGTATTTCATGATTGCAACTTGCTGAAAAGTGTCAACAATGTTCCTTTCATCGAGTTTAAACAGTACAGCAAAAATGGAACTTACAGAGTGCATCAAACATGATTTAGACCTTGTATGTGAAAAAAATGTTTTTTCTGTATTTCATGATTGCAACTTGCTGAAAACTGTCAACAATGTTCCTTTCATCGAGCTTAAACAGTACAGCAAAATGGTACTTACAGAGTGACTCAAACATGACTTAGACCTTGTTTTTCAAAAACTGTTTATTTCTGTTATTACATGATTGCAACTTGATGAAAAGTGTCAACAGTGTTCGCATCATCCTGATTAAGCAGTCCAGCAAAATGGTGCTTACAGAGTGACTCAAACATGACTTAGACCTTGTTTTTGAAAAACTGTTTATTTCTGTATTACATGATTGCAACTTGCTGAAATGTGTCAACAATATTCCTTTCATCGAGCTTAAACAGTACAGCAAAATGGTACTTTCAGTGACTCAAACATGACTTAGACCTTGTTTTTGAAAAACTGTTTATTTCTGTATTACATGATTGCAACTTGCTGAAAAGTGTCAACAGTGTTCCTATCATCCTGATTAACCTCTTGGGGCTAGGTGGGACGCTAGCGTGCCACCCGTGGTGCACTCCATCAACAGCAGGTGCATTTCAAGAGCGGCAAATTTGAATCCAAATAAATGTCAAAATTCAAATTTTTCAAAAATACAACTATGTTACACCATTTGAAAGATAAACATCTCCTTAATCTAACCACGTTTTACGATTTCAAAAAGGTTTTACGGCGAAAGCATAAATTTAGAGTATGTTAGGACAGTACATTTACAAGAGTTGTGTGTAATGTTTTGTCAAGTCAAAGACAGGGTCACCAAAACCATAAAACCAGCTAAAATGATACACTAACCTTTTACAATCTCCATCAGATGACACTCCTAGGACATTATGTTAGACAATGCATGCATTTTTAGTTCTATCAAGTTGATATTTATATCCAAAAACAGCGTTTTACTATGGCATTGATGTTGAGGAAATCGTTTCCCTCCAATAACCGGCAGTCAAGTCAGCGTCACAAATTAAATAATTAAAATTAGAAAACATTGGTAAAATATTATATTGTCATTTAAAGAATTATAGATTTACATCTTTTGAACGCAATCAACTTGCCAGATTTAAAAATAACCTTACTGGGAAATCACACTTTGCAATAATCTGAGCACTGTGCCCAGAAAAATACGCGTTGCGATACAGACTAGACGTCATGTTGGGGAGATCTAAAATCGAAAATACTATGTAAATAATCCATTACCTTTGATTCTCTTCATCAGATGTCACTTCCAGGTATCACAGGTCCATAACGAATGTAGTTTTGTTCAAAAAAGCTCATCATTTATGTCCAAAAATCTCCGTCTCGTTAGCACATGATGTAAGCCAGCCGGACTTCTCGTCATGAACGAGGGGAAAAAATATATTTCCGTTCGTTCAAACATGTCAAACGTTGTATAGCATAAATCATTAGGGCCTTTTTTAACCAGAACATGAATAATATTCAAGGTGGACGAATGCATAGTCTTTTATAACGTATTGGAACGAGGGTACCCAACATGAAGTAGCGCGCCAGGTGTCTAATGGGACATCACCGTTCCATGGCTCTTGTTCGGTCAGATCTCCCTCCAGAAGACTCAAAACACTTTGTAAAGGCTGGTGACATCTAGTGGAAGCAATAGGAAGTGCCAAAATATTCCTAAACCCCTGTGTTTTTCAATGGGATAGGTTTAAAGTCAATACAACACATCAGGTATCCACTTCCTGTCAGAAAATGTCTCAGGGTTTTGCCTGCCAAATGAGTTCTGTTATACTCAAAGACACCATTCAAACAGTTTTGGAAACTTTAGAGTGTTTTCTATCCATATATAATAAGTATATGCATATTCTAGTTACTGGGTAGGATTAGTAACCAGATTAAATCGGGTACATTTTTTTTATCCAGACGTGGAAATGCTGCCCCCTAGACCCAACAGGTTAAGCAGTACAGCAGAAATGGACTATCAGAGTGCATCAAACATGATTTAGACCTTGTTTGTGAAAAACTGTTTTTTTCTGTATTTCATGATTGCAACTTGCTGAAAAGTGTCAACAATGTTCCTTTCATCGAGCTTAAACAGTACAGCAAAATGGTACTTACCGAGTGACTCAAACATGACTTAGACCTTGTTTTTGAAAAACTGTTTATTTCTGTATTACAACTTGCTGAAAAGTGTCAACAGTGTTTCTATCATCCTGATTAAGCAGTACAGCAAAATTGTACTTACATGACTTAGACCTTGTTTGTGAAAAACTGTTTATTTCTGTATTTCATGATTGCAACTTGCTGAAAAGTGTCAACAATGTTCCTTTCATCGAGTTTAAACAGTACAGCAAAAATGGAACTTACAGAGTGCATCAAACATGATTTAGACCTTGTATGTGAAAAAAATGTTTTTTCTGTATTTCATGATTGCAACTTGCTGAAAAGTGTCAACAATGTTCCTTTCATCGAGCTTAAACAGTACAGCAAAATGGTACTTACAGAGTGACTCAAACATGACTTAGACCTTGTTTTTCAAAAACTGTTTATTTCTGTTATTACATGATTGCAACTTGATGAAAAGTGTCAACAGTGTTCGCATCATCCTGATTAAGCAGTCCAGCAAAATGGTACTTACAGAGTGACTCAAACATGACTTAGACCTTGTTTTTGAAAAACTGTTTATTTCTGTATTACATGATTGCAACTTGCTGAAAAGTGTCAACAATATTCCTTTCATCGAGCTTAAACAGTACAGCAAAATGGTACTTTCAGTGACTCAAACATGACTTAGACCTTGTTTTTGAAAAACTGTTTTTTTTCTGTATTTCATGATTGCAACTTGCTGAAAAGTGTCAACAATGTTCCTTTCATCGAGCTTAAACAGTACAGCAAAATGGTACTTACCGAGTGACTCAAACATGACTTAGACCTTGTTTTTGAAAAACTGTTTATTTCTGTATTACAACTTGCTGAAAAGTGTCAACAGTGTTTCTATCATCCTGATTAAGCAGTACAGAAAAATTGTACTTAGACCTTGTTTTTGAAAAACTGTTTATTTCTGTATTTCATGATTGCAACTTGCTGAAAAGTGTCAACAATGTTCCTTTCATCGAGCTTAAACAGTACAGCAAAATGGTACTTACAGAGTGACTCAAACATTACTTAGACCTTATTTTCAAAAACTGTTTATTTCTGTTATTACATGATTGCAACTTGATGAAAAGTGTCAACAGTGTTCGCATCATCCTGATTAAGCAGTCCAGCAAAATGGGACTTACAGAGTGACTCAAACATGACTTAGACCTTGTTCTTGAAAAACTGTTTATTTCTGTATTACATGATTGCAACTTGCTGAAAAGTGTCAACAGTGTTCCTATCATCCTGATTAAACAGTACAGCAGAAATGGACTATCAGAGTGCATCAAACATGATGTAGACCTTGTTTGTGAAAAACTGTTTATTTCTGTATTTCATGATTGCAACTTGCTGAAAAGTGTCAACAATGTTCCTTTCATCGAGTTTAAACAGTACAGCAAAAATGGAACTTACAGAGTGTATCAAACATGATTTAGACCTTGTATGTGAAAAAAATGTTTTTTCTGAATTTCATGATTGCAACTTGCTGAAAAGTGTCAACAATGTTCCTTTCATCGAGCTTAAACAGTACAGCAAAATGGTACTTACAGAGTGACTCAAACATGAATTAGACCTTGTTTTTGAAAAACTGTTTATTTCTGTATTACATGATTGCAACTTGCTGAAAAGTGTCAACAGTGGTCCTATCATCCTGATTAAACAGTACAGCAGAAATGGACTATCAGAGTGCATCAAACATGATTTAGATCTTGTTTGTGAAAAACTGTTTTTTTCTGTATTTCATGATTGCAACTTGCTGAAAAGTGTCAACAATGTTCCTTTCATCGAGCTTAAACAGTACAGCAAAATGGTACTTACAGAGTGACTCAAACATGACTTAGACCTTGTTTTTGAAAAACTGTTTTTTTTCTGTATTTCATGATTGCAACTTGCTGAAAAGTGTCAACAATGTTCCTTTCATCGAGCTTAAACAGTACAGCAAAATGGTACTTACCGAGTGACTCAAACATGACTTAGACCTTGTTTTTGAAAAACTGTTTATTTCTGTATTACAACTTGCTGAAAAGTGTCAACAGTGTTTCTATCATCCTGATTAAGCAGTACAGCAAAATTGTACTATCAGAGTGCATCAAACATGATTTAGACCTTCTTTGTGAAAAACTGTTTTTTTCTGTATTACATGATTGCAACTTGCTGAAAAGTGTCAACAGTGTTCCTATCATCCTGATTAAGCAGTACAAAATACTTGTACTTAGACCTTGTTTTTGAAAAACTGTTTATTTCTGTATTACATGATTGCAACTTGCTGAAAAGTGTCAACAGTGTTCCTATCATCCTGATTAAACAGTACAGCAGAAATGGACTATCAGAGTGCATCAAACATGATTTAGACCTTGTTTGTGAAAAACTGTTTTTTTCTGTATTTCATGATTGCAACTAGCTGAAAAGTGTCAACAATGTTCCTTTCATCGAGCTTAAACAGTACAGCAAAATGGTACTTACAGAGTGACTCAAACATGACTTAGACCTTGTTTTTCAAAAACTGTTTATTTCTGTTATTACATGATTGCAACTTGATGAAAAGTGTCAACAGTGTTCGCATCATCCTGATTAAGCAGTCCAGCAAAATGGTACTTACAGAGTGACTCAAACATGACTTAGACCTTGTTTTTGAAAAACTGTTTATTGTATTACATGATTGCAACTTGCTGAAAAGTGTCAACAATATTCCTTTCATAGAGCTTAAACAGTACAGCAAAATGGTACTTTCAGTGACTCAAACATGACTTAGACCTTGTTTTTCAAAAACTGTTTATTTCTGTATTACAACTTACTGAAAAGTGTCAACAGTGTTTCTATCATCCTGATTAAGCAGTACAGAAAAATTGTACTTACTCGACTTAGACCTTGTTTGTGAAAAACTGTTTATTTCTGTATTTCATGATTGCAACTTTGCTGAAAAGTGTCAACAATGTTCCTTTCATCGAGTTTAAACAGTACAGCAAAATGGTACTTACAGAGTGACTCAAACATGACTTAGACCTTGTTTTTGAAAAACTGTTTATTTCTGTATTACATGATTGCAACGTGCTGAAAAGTGTCAACAATGTTCCTTTCATCGAGTTTAAACAGTTCAGCAAAAATTGTACTTATAGAGTGCATCAAACATTATTTAGACCTTGTTTGTGAAAAACTGTTCATTTCTGTATTACATGATTGCAACTTGCTAAAAGTGTCAACAGTGTTCCTTTCTTGGATTAAGCAGTACATCAAAAATGGTACCTACAGAGTGCATCAAACATGATTTACACCTTGTTTGTGAAAAACTTTATTTCTATATTTCATGATTGCAACTTGCTGAAAAGTGTCAACAATGTTGCTTTCATCGAGCTTAAACAGTACAGCAAATGGTACTTACAGAGTGACTCAAACATGAATTAGATCTTGTTTTTGAAAAACTGTTTATTTCTGTATTACATGATTGCAACTTCCTGAAAAGTGTCAACAGTGTTCCTATCATCCTGATTAAGCAGTACAGCAGAAATGGACTATCAGAGTGCATCAAACATGATTTAGACCTTGTTTGTGAAAAACTGTTTTTTTCTGTATTTCATGATTGCAACTTGCTGAAAAGTGTCAACAATGTTCCTTTCATCGAGCTTAAACAGTACCGCAAAATGGTACTTACAGAGTGACTCAAACATGACTTAGACCTTGTTTTTGAAAAACTGTTTTTTTTCTGTATTTCATGATTGCAACTTGCTGAAAAGTGTCAACAATGTTCCTTTCATCGAGCATAAACAGTACAGCAAAATGGTACTTACCGAGTGACTCAAACATAGACCTTGTTTTTGAAAAACTGTTTATTTCTGTATTACATCACTTGCTGAAAAGTGTCAACAGTGTTTCTATCATCCTGATTAAGCAGTACAGAAAAATTGTACTTACATGACTTAGACCTTGTTTGTGAAAAACTGTTTATTTCTGTATTTCATGATTGCAACTTGCTGAAAAGTGTCAACAATGTTCCTTTCATCGAGTTTAAACAGTACAGTAAAAATGGAACTTACAGAGTGCATCAAACATGATTTAGACCTTGTATGTGAAAAACATGTTTTTTCTGTATTTCATGATTGCAACTTGCTCAAAAGTGTCAACAATGTTCCTTTCATCGAGCTTAAACAGTACAGCAAAATGGTACTTACAGAGTGCATCCAACATTATTTAGACCTTGTTTGTGAAAAACTGTTCATTTCTGTATTACATGATTGCAACTTGCTGAAAAGTGTCAACAGTGTTCCTTTCTTGGATTAAGCAGTACAGCAAAAATGGTACCTACAGAGTGCATCAAACATGATTTACACCTTGTTTGTGAAAAACTTTATTTCTATATTTCATGATTGCAACTTGCTGAAAAGTGTCAACAATGTTCCTTTCATCGAGCTTAAACAGTACAGCAAAATGGTACTTACAGAGTGACTCAAACATGACTTAGACCTTGTTTTTGAAAAACTGTTTATTTCTGTTATTACATGATTGCAACTTGCTGAAAAGTGTCAACAGTGTTCGCATCATCCTGATTAAGCAGTACAGCAAAATGGTACTTACAGAGTGACTCAAACATGACTTAGACCTTGTTTTTGAAAAACTGTTTATTTCTGTATTACATGATTGCAACTTGCTGAAAAGTGTCAACAATGTTCCTTTCATCGAGTTTAAACAGTACAGCAAAAATAGTACTTACAGAGTGCATCAAGCATTATTTAGACCTTGTTTGTGAAAAACTGTATATTTCTGTATTACAACTTGCTGAAAAGTGTCAACAGTGTTCGCATCATCCTGATTAAGCAGTACAGCAAAAATGGAACTTACAGAGTGCATCAAACATGATTTAGCCCTTGTTTGTGAAAAACGCTTTATTTCTGTATTTCATGATTGCAACTTGCTAAAAAGTGTCAACAATGTTCCTTTCATCGAGCTTAAACAGTACAGCAAAATGGTACTTACAGAGTGAATCAAACATGACTTAGACCTTGTTTTTGAAAAACTGTTTATTTCTGTATTACATGATTGCAACTTGCTGAAAAGTGTCAACAATGTTCCTTTCATCGAGTTTAAACAGTACAGCAAAAGTTGTACTTACAGAGTGACTCAAACATGACTTAGACCTTGTTTTTGAAAAACTGTTTTTTTTCTGTATTTCATGATTGCAACTTGCTGAAAAGTGTCAACAATGTTCCTTTCATCGAGCTTAAACAGTACAGCAAAATGGTACTTACCGAGTGACTCAAACATGACTTAGACCTTGTTTTTGAAAAACTGTTTATTTCTGTATTACAACTTGCTGAAAAGTGTCAACAGTGTTCCTATCATCCTGATTAAGCAGTACAGCAAAATTGTACTTACATGACTTAGACCTTGTTTGTGAAAAACTGTTTATTTCTGTATTTCATGATTGCAACTTGCTGAAAAGTGTCAACAATGTTCCTTTCATCGAGTTTAAACAGTACAGCAAAAATGGAACTTACAGAGTGTATCAAACATGATTTAGACCTTGTATGTGAAAAAAATGTTTTTTCTGAATTTCATGATTGCAACTTGCTGAAAAGTGTCAACAGTGTTCCTATCATCCTGATTAAGCAGTACAGCAGAAATGGACTATCAGAGTGCATCAAACATGATTTAGACCTTGTTTGTGAAAAACTGTTTTTTTCTGTATTTCATGATTGCAACTTGCTGAAAAGTGTCAACAATGTTCCTTTCATCGAGCTTAAACAGTACAGCAAAATGGTACTTACAGAGTGACTCAAACATGACTTAGACCTTGTTTTTGAAAAACTGTTTATTTCTGTATTACATGATTGCAACTTGCTGAAAAGTGTCAACAATGTTCCTTTCATCGAGTTTAAACAGTACAGCAAAAATAGTACTTACAGAGTGCATCAAGCATTATTTAGACCTTGTTTGTGAAAAACTGTATATTTCTTTATTACAACTTGCTGAAAAGTGTCAACAGTGTTTGCATCATCCTGATTAAGCAGTACAGCAAAAATGGTACTTACAGAGTGCATCAAACATGATTTAGCCCTTGTTTTTGAAAAACTGTTTATTTCTGTATTACATGATTGCAACTTGCTGAAAAGTGTCAACAATGTTCCTTTCATCGAGTTTAAACAGTACAGCAAAAATGGTACTTACAGAGTGCATCAAACATGACTTAGACCTTGTTTGTGAATATCTGTTTTCTTCTGTATTACATGATTGCAACTTGCTGAAAAGTGTCAACAATGTTCCTTTCATCGAGCTTAAACAGTACAGCAAAATGGTACTTACCGAGTGACTCAAACATGACTTAGACCTTGTTTTTGAAAAACTGTTTATTTCTGTATTACAACTTGCTGAAAAGTGTCAACAGTGTTTCTATCATCCTGATTAAGCAGTACAGCAAAATTGTACTTACATGACTTAGACCTTGTTTGTGAAAAACTGTTTATTTCTGTATTTCATGATTGCAACTTGCTGAAAAGTGTCAACAATGTTCCTTTCATCGAGTTTAAACAGTTCAGCAAAAATTGTACTTATAGAGTGCATCAAACATTATTTAGACCTTGTTTGTGAAAAACTGTTCATTTCTGTATTACATGATTGCAACTTGCTAAAAGTGTCAACAGTGTTCCTTTCTTGGATTAAGCAGTACAGCAAAAATGGAACCTACAGAGTGCATCAAACATGATTTACACCTTGTTTGTGAAAAACTTTATTTCTATATTTCATGATTGCAACTTGCTGAAAAGTGTCAACAATGTTCCTTTCATCGAGCTTAAACAGTACAGCAAAATGGTACTTACAGAGTGACTCAAACATGACTTAGACCTTGTTTTTGAAAAATTGTTTATTTCTGTTATTACATGATTGCAACTTGCTGAAAAGTGTCAACAGTGTTCGCATCATCCTGATTAAGCAGTACAGCAAAATGGTACTTACAGAGTGACTCAAACATGACTTAGACCTTGTTTTTGAAAAACTGTTTATTTCTGTATTACATGATTGCAACTTGCTGAAAAGTGTCAACAGTGTTCCTTTCTTGGATTAAGCAGTACAGCAAAAATGGTACCTACAGAGTGCATCAAACATGATTTACACCTTGTTTGTGAAAAACTTTATTTCTATATTTCATGATTGCAACTTGCTGAAAAGTGTCAACAATGTTCCTTTCATCGAGCTTAAACAGTACAGCAAAATGGTACTTACAGAGTGACTCAAACATGACTTAGACCTTGTTTTTGAAAAACTGTTTATTTCTGTATTACATGATTGCAACTTGCTGAAAAGTGTCAACAGTGTTCCTTTCTTGGATTAAGCAGTACAGCAAAAATGGTACCTACAGAGTGCATCAAACATGATTTACACCTTGTTTGTGAAAAACTTTATTTCTATATTTCATGATTGCAACTTGCTGAAAAGTGTCAACAATGTTCCTTTCATCGAGCTTAAACAGTACAGCAAAATGGTACTTACAGAGTGACTCAAACATGACTTAGACCTTGTTTTTGAAAAACTGTTTATTTCTGTATTACATGATTGCAACTTGCTGAAAAGTGTCAACAGTGTTCCTATCATCCTGATTAAACAGTACAGAATAATTGTACTTAGACCTTGTTTTTGAAAAACTGTTTATTTCTGTATTACATGATTGCAACTTGCTGAAAAGTGTCAACAGTGTTCCTATCATCCTGATTAAACAGTACAGCAGAAATGGACTATCAGAGTGCATCAAACATGATTTAGACCTTGTTTGTGAAAAACTGTTTTTTCTGTATTTCATGATTGCAACTTGCTGAAAAGTGTCAACAATGTTCCTTTCATCGAGCTTAAACAGTACAGCAAAATGGTACTTACAGAGTGACTCAAACATGACTTAGACCTTGTTTTTCAAAAACTGTTTATTTCTGTTATTACATGATTGCAACTTGCTGAAAAGTGTCAACAGTGTTCGCATCATCCTGATTAAGCAGTCCAGCAAAATGGTACTTACAGAGTGACTCAAACATGACTTAGACCTTGTTTTTGAAAAACTGTTTATTTCTGTAATACATGATTGCAACTTGCTGAAAAGTGTCAACAATATTCCTTTCATCGAGCTTAAACAGTGCAGCAAAATGGTACTTTCAGTGACTCAAACATGAATTAGACCTTGTTTTTGAAAAACTGTTTATTTCTGTATTACATGATTGCAACTTGCTGAAAAGTGTCAACAATGTTCCTTTCATCGAGTTTAAACAGTACAGCAAAAATAGTACTTACAGAGTGCATCAAACATTATTTAGACCTTGTTTGTGAAAAACTGTTCATTTCTGTATTACATGATTGCAACTTGCTGAAAAGTGTCAACAGTGTTCCTTTCTTGGATTAAGCAGTACAGCAAAAATGTTACCTACAGAGTGCATCAAACATGATTTACACCTTGTTTGTGAAAAACTTTATTTCTATATTTCATGATTGCAACTTGCTGAAAAGTGTCAACAATGTTCCTTTCATCGAGCTTAAACAGTACAGCAAAATGGTACTTACAGAGTGACTCAAACATGACTTAGACCTTGTTTTTGAAAAACTGTTTATTTCTGTATTACATGATTGCAACTTGCTGAAAAGTGTCAACAGTGTTCCTATCATCCTGATTAAGCAGTACAGAATAATTGTACTTAGACCTTGTTTTTGAAAAACGGTTTATTTCTGTTATTACATGATTGCAACTTGCTGAAAAGTGTCAACAGTGTTCCTTTCTTGGATTAAGCAGTACAGCAAAAATGTTACCTACAGAGTGCATCAAACATGATTTACACCTTGTTTGTGAAAAACTTTATTTCTATATTTCATGATTGCAACTTGCTGAAAAGTGTCAACAATGTTCCTTTCATCGAGCTTAAACAGTACAGCAAAATGGTACTTACAGAGTGACTCAAACATGACTTAGACCTTGTTTTTGAAAAACTGTTTATTTCTGTATTACATGATTGCAACTTGCTGAAAAGTGTCAACAGTGTTCCTATCATCCTGATTAAGCAGTACAGAATAATTGTACTTAGACCTTGTTTTTGAAAAACGGTTTATTTCTGTATTACATGATTGCAACTTGCTGAAAAGTGTCAACAGTGTTCCTATCATCCTGATTAAACAGTACTGCAGAAATGGACTATCAGAGTGCATCAAACATGATTTAGACCTTGTTTGTGAAAAACTGTTTTTTTCTGTATTTCATGATTGCAACTTGCTGAAAAGTGTCAACAATGTTCCTTTCATCGAGCTTAAACAGTACAGCAAAATGGTACTTACAGAGTGACTCAAACATGACTTAGACCTTGTTTTTCAAAAACTGTTTATTTCTGTTATTACATGATTGCAACTTGCTGAAAAGTGTCAACAGTGTTCGCATCATCCTGATTAAGCAGTCCAGCAAAATGGTACTTACAGAGTGACTCAAACATGACTTAGACCTTGTTTTTGAAAAACTGTTTAATTCTGTATTACATGATTGCAACTTGCTGAAAAGTGTCAACAATGTTCCTTTCATCGAGTTTAAACAGTACAGCAAAAATAGTACTTACAGAGTGCATCAAACATTATTTAGACCTTGTTTGTGAAAAACTGTTAATTTCTGTATTACATGATTGCAACTTGCTGAAAAGTGTCAACAGTGTTCCTTTCTTGGATTAAGCAGTACAGCAAAAATGGTACCTACAGAGTGCATCAAACATGATTTACACCTTGTTTGTGAAAAACTTTATTTCTATATTTCATGATTGCAACTTGCTGAAAAGTGTCAACAATGTTCCTTTCATCGAGCTTAAACAGTACAGCAAAATGGTACTTACAGAGTGACTCAAACATGACTTAGACCTTGTTTTTGAAAAACTGTTTATTTCTGTATTACATGATTGCAACTTGCTGAAAAGTGTCAACAGTGTTCCTATCATCCTGATTAAGCAGTGCAGAATAATTGTACTTAGACCTTGTTTTTGAAAAACGGTTTATTTCTGTATTACATGATTGCAACTTGCTGAAAAGTGTCAACAGTGTTCCTATCATCCTGATTAAACAGTACAGCAGAAATGGTACTATCAGAGTGCATCAAACATGATTTAGACCTTGTTTGTGAAAAACTGTTTTTTCTGTATTTCATGATTGCAACTTGCTGAAAGGTGTCAACAATGTTCCTTTCATCGAGCTTAAACAGTACATTAAAATGGTACTTACAGAGTGACTCAAACATGACTTAGACCTTGTTTTTCAAAAACTGTTTATTTCTGTTATTACATGATTGCAACTTGCTGAAAAGTGTCAACAGTGTTCGCATCATCCTGATTAAGCAGTCCAGCAAAATGGTACTTACAGAGTGACTCAAACATGACTTAGACCTTGTTTTTGAAAAACTGTTTATTTCTGTATTACATGATTGCAACTTGCTGAAAAGTGTCAACAATGTTCCTTTCATCGAGCTTAAACAGTACAGCAAAATGGTACTTTCAGTGACTCAAACATGACTTAGACCTTGTTTTTGAAAAACTGTTTATTTCTGTATTACATGATTGCAACTTGCTGAAAAGTGTCAACAATGTTCCTTTCATCGAGTTTAAACAGTACAGCAAAAATAGTACTTACAGAGTGCATCAAACATTATTTAGACCTTGTTTGTGAAAAACTGTTCATTTCTGTATTACATGATTGCAACTTGCTGAAAAGTGTCAACAATGTTCCTTTCTCTGGATTAAACAGTACAGCAAAAATGGTACCTACAGAGTGCATCAAACATGACTTAGACCTTGTTTTTGAAAAACTGTTTATTTCTGTATTACATGATTGCAACTTGCTGAAAAGTGTCAACAGTCTTCCTATCATCCTGATTAAGCAGTACAGAAATAGTCTTACGATACTGACTTAGACCTTGTTTTTGAAAAATTGTTTATTTCTGTATTACATGATTGCAACTTGCTGAAAAGTGTCAACAGTGTTCCTATCATCCTGATTAAACAGTACAGCAGAAATGGACTATCAGAGTGCATCAAACATGATTTAGACCTTGTTTGTGAAAAACTGTTTATTTCTGTATTTCATGATTGCAACTTGCTGAAAAGTGTCAACAATGTTCCTTTCATCGAGCTTAAACAGTACATCAAAATGGTACTTACAGAGTGACTCAAACATGACTTAGACCTTGTTTTTGAAAAACTGTTTATTTCTGTTATTACATGATTGCAACTTGCTGAAAAGTGTCAACAATGTTCGCTATCATCCTGATTAAGCAGTCCAGCAAAATGGTACTTACAGAGTGACTCAAACATGACTTAGACCTTGTTTTTGAAAAACTGTTTATTTCTGTATTACATGATTGCAACTTGCTGAAAAGTGTCAACAATGTTCCTTTCATCGAGTTTAAACAGTACAGCAAAAATAGTACTTACAGAGTGCATCAAACATTATTTAGACCTTGTTTGTGAAAAACTGTTAATTTCTGTATTACATGATTGCAACTTGCTGAAAAGTGTCAACAGTGTTCCTTTCTTGGATTAAGCAGTACAGCAAAAATGGTACCTACAGAGTGCATCAAACATGATTTACACCTTGTTTGTGAAAAACTGTTTATTTCTATATTTCATGATTGCAACTTGCTGAAAAGTGTCAACAATGTTCCTTTCATCGAGCTTAAACAGTACAGCAAAATGGTACTTACAGAGTGACTCAAACATGACTTAGACCTTGTTTTTGAAAAACTGTTTATTTCTGTATTACATGATTGCAACTTGCTGAAAAGTGTCAACAGTGTTCCTATCATCCTGATTAAGCAGTACAGAATAATTGTACTTAGACCTTGTTTTTGAAAAACGGTTTATTTCTGTATTACATGATTGCAACTTGCTGAAAAGTGTCAACAGTGTTCCTATCATCCTGATTAAACAGTACAGCAGAAATGGACTATCAGAGTGCATCAAACATGATTTAGACCTTGTTTGTGAAAAACTGTTTTTTTCTGTATTTCATGATTGCAACTTGCTGAAAAGTGTCAACAATGTTCCTTTCATCGAGCTTAAACAGTACATTAAAATGGTACTTACAGAGTGACTCAAACATGACTTAGACCTTGTTTTTCAAAAACTGTTTATTTCTGTTATTACATGATTGCAACTTGCTGAAAAGTGTCAACAGTGTTCGCATCATCCTGATTAAGCAGTCCAGCAAAATGGTACTTACAGAGTGACTCAAACATGACTTAGACCTTGTTTTTGAAAAACTGTTTATTTCTGTATTACATGATTGCAACTTGCTGAAAAGTGTCAACAATGTTCCTTTCATCGAGCTTAAACAGTACAGCAAAATGGTACTTTCAGTGACTCAAACATGACTTAGACCTTGTTTTTGAAAAACTGTTTATTTCTGTATTACATGATTGCAACTTGCTGAAAAGTGTCAACAATGTTCCTTTCATCGAGTTTAAACAGTACAGCAAAAATAGTACTTACAGAGTGCATCAAACATTATTTAGACCTTGTTTGTGAAAAACTGTTCATTTCTGTATTACATGATTGCAACTTGCTGAAAAGTGTCAACAGTGTTCCTTTCTTGGATTAAGCAGTACAGCAAAAATGGTACCTACAGAGTGCATCAAACATGACTTAGACCTTGTTTTTGAAAAACTGTTTATTTCTGTATTACATGATTGCAACTTGCTGAAAAGTGTCAACAGTGTTCCTATCATCCTGATTAAGCAGTACAGAATAGTACTTCAGAGTGACACTTAGACCTTGTTTTTGAAAAACTGTTTATTTCTGTATTACATGATTGCAACTTGCTGAAAAGTGTCAACAGTGTTCCTATCATCCTGATTAACCTCTATGGGACCGGCGGGACGAATTCGTCCCACCTACGTAACATCCACTGCCAGCCTGTGGCGCGATTTTCAAAATCTTCAAAATCCTATTACTTCAATTTCTCAAACATATGACTATTTTACAGCCATTTAAAGATAAGACTCTCGTTAATCTAACCACACTGTCCGATTTCAAAAAGGCTTTACAACGAAAGCAAAACATTAGATTATGTCAGCAGAGTACCAAGCCAGAAATAATCAGACACCCATTTTTCAAGCCAGCATATAATGTCACCAAAACCCAGAAGACAGCTAAATGCAGCACTCACCTTTGATGATCTTCATCAGATGACAACCCTAGGACATTATGTTATACAATACATGCATGTTTTGTTCAATCAAGTTCATATTTATATCAAAAACCAGCTTTTTACATTAGCATGTGACGTTCAGAACTAGCATACCCCCGCAAACTTACGGGGAATTCGCTAACATTTTACTAAATTACTCACGATAAACGTTCACAAAAAGCATAACAATTATTTTAAGAATTATAGATACAGACCTCCTCTATGCACTCGACATGTCCGATTTTAAAATAGCTTTTTGGTGAAAGCACATTTTGCAATATTCTAAGTATATAGCCCAGGCATCACGGGCTCGCTATTTAGACACCCGGCAAGTTTAGCACTCACCATAATCATATTTACTATTATAAAAATGTCATTACCTTTTGTTGTCTTCGTCAGAATGCACACCCAGGACGTCTACTTCAATAACAAATGTTGGTTTGGTCCAAAATAATCCATCGTTATATCCGAATAGCGGCGTTTTGTTCGTGCGTTCCAGACACTATCCGAAATAGTAAAGAAGTGTCGCGCGCTTGGCGCAATTCCTGACAATAAAATTCAAAGTATTCAATTGCCGTACGTCGAAGCATGTCAACCGCTGTTTAAAATCAATTTTTACGTCATTTTTCTCGTAGAAAAGCGATAAAATTCCGACAGGGAATCTCCTTTTCGGCAAACAGAGGAAAAAATCCCAAAGGCGGGGGCGGTCGGGGTCACGCGCATAAGCTAGTGTCTCTTGATGGGCCACTTGAGAAAGGCGATAATGTGTTTCAGCCTGGGGCTGGAATGACGACATTCTCTTTTTTCCCGGGCTATGAGAGCCTATGGACGACGTGGGAAGTGTCACGTTAGAGCAGAGATCCTTAGTAAATGATAGAGATGGCAAAGAAGTTCCAGAAATGGTCAGACAGGCCACTTCCTGTAAAGGAATCTCTCAGGTTTTGACCTGCCATTTGAGTTCTGTTATACTCACAGACATCATTCAAACAGTTTTAGAAAATTTAGGGTGTTTTCTATCCATATGTAATAAGTATATGCATATTCTAGTTACTGAGTAGGAGTGGTAACCAGATTAAATCGGGTATGTTTTTTATCCAGCCGTGTCAATGCTGCCCCCTAGCCCTAACAGGTTAAACAGTACAGCAGAAATGGACTATCAGAGTGCATCAAACATGATTTAGACCTTGTTTGTGAAAAACTGTTTTTTTCTGTATTTCATGATTGCAACTTGCTGAAAAGTGTCAACAATGTTCCTTTCATCGAGCTTAAACAGTACATTAAAATGGTACTTACAGAGTGACTCAAACATGACTTAGACCTTGTTTTTCAAAAACTGTTTATTTCTGTTATTACATTATTGCAACTTGATGAAAAGTGTCAACAGTGTTCGCATCATCCTGATTAAGCAGTCCAGCAAAATGGTACTTACAGAGTGACTCAAACATGACTTAGACCTTGTTTTTGAAAAACTGTTTATTTCTGTATTACATGATTGCAACTTGCTGAAAAGTGTCAACAATGTTCCTTTCATCGAGTTTAAACAGTACAGCAAAAATAGTACTTACAGAGTGCATCAAACATTATTTAGACCTTGTTTGTGAAAAACTGTTCATTTCTGTATTACATGATTGCAACTTGCTGAAAAGTGTCAACAGTGTTCCTTTCTTGGATTAAGCAGTACAGCAAAAATGGTACCTACAGAGTGCATCAAACATGATTTACACCTTGTTTGTGAAAAACTTTATTTCTATATTTCATGATTGCAACTTGCTGAAAAGTGTCAACAATGTTCCTTTCATCGAGCTTAAACAGTACAGCAAAATGGTACTTTCAGTGACTCAAACATGACTTAGACCTTGTTTTTGAAAAACTGTTTATTTCTGTATTACATGATTGCATCTTGCTGAAAAGTGTCAACAATGTTCCTTTCATCGAGTTTAAACAGTACAGCAAAAATAGTACTTACAGAGTGCATCAAACATTATTTAGACCTTGTTTGTGAAAAACTGTTCATTTCTGTATTACATGATTGCAACTTGCTGAAAAGTGTCAACAGTGTTCCTTTCTTGGATTAAGCAGTACAGCAAAAATGGTACCTACAGAGTGCATCAAACATGATTTACACCTTGTTTGTGAAAAACTGTTTATTTCTATATTTCATGATTGCAACTTGCTGAAAAGTGTCAACAATGTTCCTTTCATCGAGCTTAAACAGTACAGCAAAATGGTACTTACAGAGTGACTCAAACATGACTTAGACCTTGTTTTTGAAAAACTGTTTATTTCTGTATTACATGATTGCAACTTGCTGAAAAGTGTCAACAGTGTTCCTATCATCCTGATTAAGCAGTACAGAATAATTGTACTTAGACCTTGTTTTTGAAAAACGGTTTATTTCTGTATTACATGATTGCAACTTGCTGAAAAGTGTCAACAGTGTTCCTATCATCCTGATTAAACAGTACAGCAGAAATGGACTATCAGAGTGCATCAAACATGATTTAGACCTTGTTTGTGAAAAACAGTTTTTTCTGTATTTCATGATTGCAACTTGCTGAAAAGTGTCAACAATGTTCCTTTCATCGAGCTTAAACAGTACATTAAAATGGTACTTACAGAGTGACTCAAACATGACTTAGACCTTGTTTTTGAAAAACTGTTTATTTCTGTTATTACATGATTGCAACTTGCTGAAAAGTGTCAACAGTGTTCGCATCATCCTGATTAAGCAGTCCAGCAAAATGGTACTTACAGAGTGACTCAAACATGACTTAGACCTTGTTTTTGAAAAACTGTTTATTTCTGTATTACATGATTGCAACTTGCTGAAAAGTGTCAACAATATTCCTTTCATCGAGCTTAAACAGTACAGCAAAATGGTACTTTCAGATGACTCAAACATGACTTAGACCTTGTTTTTGAAAAACTGTTTATTTCTGTATTACATGATTGCAACTTGCTGAAAAGTGTCAACAATGTTCCTTTCATCGAGCTTAAACAGTACAGCAAAAATAGTACTTACAGAGTGCATCAAACATTACTTAGACCTTGTTTGTGAAAAACTGTTCATTTCTGTATTACATGATTGCAACTTGCTGAAAAGTGTCAACAGTGTTCCTTTCTTGGATTAAGCAGTACAGCAAAAATGGTACCTACAGAGTGCATCAAACATGACTTAGACCTTGTTTTTGAAAAACTGTTTATTTCTGTATTACATGATTGCAACTTGCTGAAAAGTGTCAACAATGTTCCTATCATCCTGATTAAGCAGTACAGAATAATTGTACTTAGACCTTGTTTTTGAAAAACGGTTTATTTCTGTATTACATGATTGCAACTTGCTGAAAAGTGTCAACAGTGTTCCTATCATCCTGATTAAACAGTACAGCAGAAATGGACTATCAGAGTGCATCAAACATGATTTAGACCTTGTTTGTGAAAAACTGTTTTTTCTGTATTTCATGATTGCAACTTGCTGAAAAGTGTCAACAATGTTCCTTTCATCGAGCTTAAACAGTACATTAAAATGGTACTTACAGAGTGACTCAAACATGACTTAGACCTTGTTTTTCAAAAACTGTTTATTTCTGTTATTACATGATTGCAACTTGATGAAAAGTGTCAACAGTGTTCGCATCATCCTGATTAAGCAGTCCAGCAAAATGGTACTTACAGAGTGACTCAAACATGACTTAGACCTTGTTTTTGAAAAACTGTTTATTTCTGTATTACATGATTGCAACTTGCTGAAAAGTGTCAACAATGTTCCTTTCATCGAGTTTAAACAGTACAGCAAAAATAGTACTTACAGAGTGAATCAAACATTATTTAGACCTTGTTTGTGAAAAACTGTTCATTTCTGTATTACATGATTGCAACTTGCTGAAAAGTGTCAACAGTGTTCCTTTCTTGGATTAAGCAGTACAGCAAAAATGGTACCTACAGAGTGCATCAAACATGATTTACACCTTGTTTGTGAAAAACTTTATTTCTATATTTCATGATTGCAACTTGCTGAAAAGTGTCAACAATGTTCCTTTCATCGAGCTTAAACAGTACAGCAAAATGGTACTTACAGAGTGACTCAAACATGACTTAGACCTTGTTTTTGAAAAACTGTTTATTTCTGTATTACATGATTGCATCTTGCTGAAAAGTGTCAACAATGTTCCTTTCATCGAGTTTAAACAGTACAGCAAAAATAGTACTTACAGAGTGCATCAAACATGACTTAGACCTTGTTTGTGAAAAACTGTTCATTTCTGTATTACATGATTGCAACTTGCTGAAAAGTGTCAACAATGTTCCTTTCTTGGATTAAGCAGTACAGCAAAAATGGTACCTACAGAGTGCATCAAACATGACTTACACCTTGTTTGTGAAAAACTGTTATTTCTATATTTCATGATTGCAACTTGCTGAAAAGTGTCAACAATGTTCCTTTCATCGAGCTTAAACAGTACAGCAAAATGGTACTTACAGAGTGACTCAAACATGACTTAGACCTTGTTTTTGAAAAACTGTTTATTTCTGTATTACATGATTGCAACTTGCTGAAAAGTGTCAACAATGTTCCTTTCATCCTGACTTAAGCAGTACAGAATAATTGTACTTAAAGACCTTGTTTTTGAAAAACGGTTTATTTCTGTATTACATGATTGCAACTTGCTGAAAAGTGTCAACAGTGTTCCTATCATCCTGATTAAACAGTACAGCAGAAATGGACTATCAGAGTGCATCAAACATGATTTAGACCTTGTTTGTGAAAAACTGTTTTTTCTGTATTTCATGATTGCAACTTGCTGAAAAGTGTCAACAATGTTCCTTTCATCGAGCTTAAACAGTACAGCAAAATGGTACTTACAGAGTGACTCAAACATGACTTAGACCTTGTTTTTCAAAAACTGTTTATTTCTGTTATTACATGATTGCAACTTGATGAAAAGTGTCAACAGTGTTCGCATCATCCTGATTAAGCAGTCCAGCAAAATGGTACTTACAGAGTGACTCAAACATGACTTAGACCTTGTTTTTGAAAAACTGTTTATTTCTGTATTACATGATTGCAACTTGCTGAAAAGTGTCAACAATATTCCTTTCATCGAGCTTAAACAGTACAGCAAAATGGTACTTTCAGTGACTCAAACATGACTTAGACCTTGTTTTTGAAAAACTGTTTATTTCTGTATTACATGATTGCAACTTGCTGAAAAGTGTCAACAATGTTCCTTTCATCGAGTTTAAACAGTACAGCAAAAATAGTACTTACAGAGTGCATCAAACATTATTTAGACCTTGTTTGTGAAAAACTGTTCATTTCTGTATTACATGATTGCAACTTGCTGAAAAGTGTCAACAGTGTTCCTTTCTTCGATTAAACAGTACAGCAAAAATGGTACCTACAGAGTGCATCAAACATGACTTAGACCTTGTTTTTGAAAAACTGTTTATTTCTGTATTACATGATTGCAACTTGCTGAAAAGTGTCAACAGTGTTCCTATCATCCTGATTAAGCAGTACAGAATAATTGTACTTAGACCTTGTTTTTGAAAAATGGTTTATTTCTGTATTACATGATTGCAACTTGCTGAAAAGTGTCAACAGTGTTCCTATCATCCTGATTAACCTCTATGGGACCGGCGGGACGAATTCGTCCCACCTACGTAACATCCACTGCCAGCCTGTGGCGCGATTTTCAAAATCTTCAAAATCCTATTACTTCAATTTCTCAAACATATGACTATTTTACAGCCATTTAAAGATAAGACTCTCGTTAATCTAACCACACTGTCCGATTTCAAAAAGGCTTTACAACGAAAGCAAAACATTAGATTATGTCAGCAGAGTACCAAGCCAGAAATAATCAGACACCCATTTTTCAAGCCAGCATATAATGTCACCAAAACCCAGAAGACAGCTAAATGCAGCACTCACCTTTGATGATCTTCATCAGATGACAACCCTAGGACATTATGTTATACAATACATGCATGTTTTGTTCAATCAAGTTCATATTTATATCAAAAACCAGCTTTTTACATTAGCATGTGACGTTCAGAACTAGCATACCCCCGCAAACTTACGGGGAATTCGCTAACATTTTACTAAATTACTCACGATAAACGTTCACAAAAAGCATAACAATTATTTTAAGAATTATAGATACAGACCTCCTCTATGCACTCGATATGTCCGATTTTAAAATAGCTTTTTGGTGAAAGCACATTTTGCAATATTCTAAGTATATAGCCCAGGCATCACGGGCTCGCTATTTAGACACCCGGCAAGTTTAGCACTCACCATAATCATATTTACTATTATAAAAATGTCATTACCTTTTGTTGTCTTCGTCAGAATGCACACCCAGGACGTCTACTTCAATAACAAATGTTGGTTTGGTCCAAAATAATCCATCGTTATATCCGAATAGCGGCGTTTTGTTCGTGCGTTCCAGACACTATCCGAAATAGTAAAGAAGTGTCGGCGCTTGGCGCAATTCCTGACAATAAAATTCAAAGTATTCAATTGCCGTACGTCGAAGCATGTCAACCGCTGTTTAAAATCAATTTTTACGTCATTTTTCTCGTAGAAAAGCGATAAAATTCCGACAGGGAATCTCCTTTTCGGCAAACAGAGGAAAAAAATCCCAAAGGCGGGGGCGGTCGGGGTCACGCGCATAAGCTAGTGTCTCTTGATGGGCCACTTGAGAAAGGCGATAATGTGTTTCAGCCTGGGGCTGGAATGACGACATTCTCTTTTTTCCCGGGCTATGAGAGCCTATGGACGACGTGGGAAGTGTCACGTTAGAGCAGAGATCCTTAGTAAATGATAGAGATGGCAAAGAAGTTCCAGAAATGGTCAGACAGGCCACTTCCTGTAAAGGAATCTCTCAGGTTTTGACCTGCCATTTGAGTTCTGTTATACTCACAGACACCATTCAAACAGTTTTAGAAAATTTAGGGTGTTTTCTATCCATATGTAATAAGTATATGCATATTCTAGTTACTGAGTAGGAGTGGTAACCAGATTAAATCGGGTATGTTTTTTATCCAGCCGTGTCAATGCTGCCCCCTAGCCCTAACAGGTTAAACAGTACAGCAGAAATGGACTATCAGAGTGCATCAAACATGATTTAGACCTTGTTTGTGAAAAACTGTTTTTTTCTGTATTTCATGATTGCAACTTGCTGAAAAGTGTCAACAATGTTCCTTTCATCGAGCTTAAACAGTACATCAAAATGGTACTTACAGAGTGACTCAAACATGACTTAGACCTTGTTTTTCAAAAACTGTTTATTTCTGTTATTACATGATTGCAACTTGCTGAAAAGTGTCAACAGTGTTCGCATCATCCTGATTAAGCAGTCCAGCAAAATGGTACTTACAGAGTGACTCAAACATGACTTAGACCTTGTTTTTGAAAAACTGTTTATTTCTGTATTACATGATTGCAACTTGCTGAAAAGTGTCAACAATGTTCCTTTCATCGAGCTTAAACAGTACAGCAAAAATGGTACTTACAGAGTGCATCAAACATTACTTAGACCTTGTTTTTGAAAAACTGTTCATTTCTGTATTACATGATTGCAACTTGCTGAAAAGTGTCAACAGTGTTCCTTTCTTGGATTAAGCAGTACAGCAAAAATGGTACCTACAGAGTGCATCAAACATGATTTACACCTTGTTTGTGAAAAACTTTATTTCTATATTACATGATTGCAACTTGCTGAAAAGTGTCAACAATGTTCCTTTCATCGAGCTTAAACAGTACAGCAAAATGGTACTTACAGAGTGACTCAAACATGACTTAGACCTTGTTTTTGAAAAACTGTTTATTTCTGTATTACATGATTGCATCTTGCTGAAAAGTGTCAACAATGTTCCTTTCATCGAGTTTAAACAGTACAGCAAAAATAGTACTTACAGAGTGCATCAAACATTACTTAGACCTTGTTTGTGAAAAACTGTTCATTTCTGTATTACATGATTGCAACTTGCTGAAAAGTGTCAACAATGTTCCTTTCTTGGATTAAACAGTACAGCAAAAATGGTACCTACAGAGTGAATCAAACATGATTTAGACCTTGTTTGTGAAAAACTGTTTATTTCTATATTTCATGATTGCAACTTGCTGAAAAGTGTCAACAATGTTCCTTTCATCGAGCTTAAACAGTACAGCAAAATGGTACTTACAGAGTGACTCAAACATGACTTAGACCTTGTTTTTGAAAAACTGTTTATTTCTGTATTACATGATTGCAACTTGCTGAAAAGTGTCAACAGTGTTCCTATCATCCTGATTAAGCAGTACAGAATAATTGTACTTAGACCTTGTTTTTGAAAAACGGTTTATTTCTGTATTACATGATTGCAACTTGCTGAAAAGTGTCAACAGTGTTCCTATCATCCTGATTAAACAGTACAGCAGAAATGGACTATCAGAGTGCATCAAACATGATTTAGACCTTGTTTGTGAAAAACAGTTTTTTCTGTATTTCATGATTGCAACTTGCTGAAAAGTGTCAACAATGTTCCTTTCATCGAGCTTAAACAGTACATTAAAATGGTACTTACAGAGTGACTCAAACATGACTTAGACCTTGTTTTTCAAAAACTGTTTATTTCTGTTATTACATGATTGCAACTTGATGAAAAGTGTCAACAGTGTTCGCATCATCCTGATTAAGCAGTCCAGCAAAATGGTACTTACAGAGTGACTCAAACATGACTTAGACCTTGTTTTTGAAAAACTGTTTATTTCTGTATTACATGATTGCAACTTGCTGAAAAGTGTCAACAATATTCCTTTCATCGAGCTTAAACAGTACAGCAAAATGGTACTTTCAGTGACTCAAACATGACTTAGACCTTGTTTTTGAAAAACTGTTTATTTCTGTATTACATGATTGCAACTTGCTGAAAAGTGTCAACAATGTTCCTTTCATCGAGTTTAAACAGTACAGCAAAAATAGTACTTACAGAGTGCATCAAACATTATTTAGACCTTGTTTGTGAAAAACTGTTTATTTCTGTATTACATGATTGCAACTTGCTGAAAAGTGTCAACAATGTTCCTTTCTTGGATTAAACAGTACAGCAAAAATGGTACTTACAGAGTGAATCAAACATGACTTAGACCTTGTTTTTGAAAAACTGTTTATTTCTGTATTACATGATTGCAACTTGCTGAAAAGTGTCAACAATGTTCCTATCATCCTGATTAAACAGTACAGAATAATTGTACTTAGACCTTGTTTTTGAAAAACGGTTTATTTCTGTATTACATGATTGCAACTTGCTGAAAAGTGTCAACAGTGTTCCTTTCATCCTGATTAAACAGTACAGCAGAAATGGACTATCAGAGTGCATCAAACATGATTTAGACCTTGTTTGTGAAAAACTGTTTTTTTCTGTATTTCATGATTGCAACTTGCTGAAAAGTGTCAACAATGTTCCTTTCATCGAGCTTAAACAGTACATTAAAATGGTACTTACAGAGTGACTCAAACATGACTTAGACCTTGTTTTTCAAAAACTGTTTATTTCTGTTATTACATGATTGCAACTTGATGAAAAGTGTCAACAATGTTCGCATCATCCTGATTAAGCAGTCCAGCAAAATGGTACTTACAGAGTGACTCAAACATGACTTAGACCTTGTTTTTGAAAAACTGTTTATTTCTGTATTACATGATTGCAACTTGCTGAAAAGTGTCAACAATGTTCCTTTCATCGAGTTTAAACAGTACAGCAAAAATAGTACTTACAGAGTGCCTCAAACATTACTTAGACCTTGTTTGTGAAAAACTGTTCATTTCTGTATTACATGATTGCAACTTGCTGAAAAGTGTCAACAATGTTCCTTTCTTGGATTAAGCAGTACAGCAAAAATGGTACTTACAGAGTGCATCAAACATGATTTACACCTTGTTTGTGAAAAACTTTATTTCTATATTACATGATTGCAACTTGCTGAAAAGTGTCAACAATGTTCCTTTCATCGAGCTTAAACAGTACAGCAAAATGGTACTTACAGAGTGACTCAAACATGACTTAGACCTTGTTTTTGAAAAACTGTTTATTTCTGTATTACATGATTGCATCTTGCTGAAAAGTGTCAACAATGTTCCTTTCATCGAGTTTAAACAGTACAGCAAAAATAGTACTTACAGAGTGCATCAAACATTACTTAGACCTTGTTTGTGAAAAACTGTTCATTTCTGTATTACATGATTGCAACTTGCTGAAAAGTGTCAACAATGTTCCTTTCTTGGATTAAGCAGTACAGCAAAAATGGTACCTACAGAGTGAATCAAACATGACTTACACCTTGTTTGTGAAAAACTGTTATTTCTATATTTCATGATTGCAACTTGCTGAAAAGTGTCAACAATGTTCCTTTCATCGAGCTTAAACAGTACAGCAAAATGGTACTTACAGAGTGACTCAAACATGACTTAGACCTTGTTTTTGAAAAACTGTTTATTTCTGTATTACATGATTGCAACTTGCTGAAAAGTGTCAACAATGTTCCTTTCATCCTGATTAAGCAGTACAGAATAATTGTACTTAAATGACCTTGTTTTTGAAAAACGGTTTATTTCTGTATTACATGATTGCAACTTGCTGAAAAGTGTCAACAGTGTTCCTATCATCCTGATTAAACAGTACAGCAGAAATGGTACTATCAGAGTGCATCAAACATGATTTAGACCTTGTTTGTGAAAAACTGTTTTTTCTGTATTTCATGATTGCAACTTGCTGAAAAGTGTCAACAATGTTCCTTTCATCGAGCTTAAACAGTACAGCAAAATGGTACTTACAGAGTGACTCAAACATGACTTAGACCTTGTTTTTCAAAAACTGTTTATTTCTGTTATTACATGATTGCAACTTGCTGAAAAGTGTCAACAGTGTTCGCATCATCCTGATTAAGCAGTCCAGCAAAATGGTACTTACAGAGTGACTCAAACATGACTTAGACCTTGTTTTTGAAAAACTGTTTATTTCTGTATTACATGATTGCAACTTGCTGAAAAGTGTCAACAATGTTCCTTTCATCGAGCTTAAACAGTACAGCAAAATGGTACTTACAGAGTGACTCAAACATGACTTAGACCTTGTTTTTGAAAAACTGTTTATTTCTGTATTACATGATTGCAACTTGCTGAAAAGTGTCAACAATGTTCCTTTCATCGAGTTTAAACAGTACAGCAAAAATAGTACTTACAGAGTGCATCAAACATTATTTAGACCTTGTTTGTGAAAAACTGTTTATTTCTGTATTACATGATTGCAACTTGCTGAAAAGTGTCAACAATGTTCCTTTCTTTGAGTTTAAACAGTACAGCAAAAATAGTACTTACAGAGTGAATCAAACATTATTTAGACCTTGTTTGTGAAAAACTGTTCATTTCTGTATTACATGATTGCAACTTGCTGAAAAGTGTCAACAGTGTTCCTTTCTTGGATTAAACAGTACAGCAAAAATGGTACTTACAGAGTGCATCAAACATGATTTAGACCTTGTTTTTGAAAAACTTTTATTTCTATATTTCATGATTGCAACTTGCTGAAAAGTGTCAACAATGTTCCTTTCATCGAGCTTAAACAGTACAGCAAAATGGTACTTACAGAGTGACTCAAACATGACTTAGACCTTGTTTTTGAAAAACTGTTTATTTCTGTATTACATGATTGCAACTTGCTGAAAAGTGTCAACAGTGTTCCTTTCATCCTGATTAAGCAGTACAGAATAATTGTACTTAGACCTTGTTTTTGAAAAACGGTTTATTTCTGTATTACATGATTGCAACTTGCTGAAAAGTGTCAACAGTGTTCCTATCATCCTGATTAAACAGTACAGCAGAAATGGACTATCAGAGTGCATCAAACATGATTTAGACCTTGTTTGTGAAAAACTGTTTTTTCTGTATTTCATGATTGCAACTTGCTGAAAAGTGTCAACAATGTTCCTTTCATCGAGCTTAAACAGTACAGCAAAATGGTACTTACAGAGTGACTCAAACATGACTTAGACCTTGTTTTTCAAAAACTGTTTATTTCTGTTATTACATGATTGCAACTTGCTGAAAAGTGTCAACAGTGTTCGCATCATCCTGATTAAGCAGTCCAGCAAAATGGTACTTACAGAGTGACTCAAACATGACTTAGACCTTGTTTTTGAAAAACTGTTTATTTCTGTATTACATGATTGCAACTTGCTGAAAAGTGTCAACAATATTCCTTTCATCGAGCTTAAACAGTACAGCAAAATGGTACTTTCAGAGTGACTCAAACATGACTTAGACCTTGTTTTTGAAAAACTGTTTATTTCTGTATTACATGATTGCAACTTGCTGAAAAGTGTCAACAATGTTCCTTTCATCGAGTTTAAACAGTACAGCAAAAATAGTACTTACAGAGTGCATCAAACATTATTTAGACCTTGTTTGTGAAAAACTGTTCATTTCTGTATTACATGATTGCAACTTGCTGAAAAGTGTCAACAATGTTCCTTTCTTCGATTAAGCAGTACAGCAAAATGGTACCTACAGAGTGCATCAAACATGACTTAGACCTTGTTTTTGAAAAACTGTTTATTTCTGTATTACATGATTGCAACTTGCTGAAAAGTGTCAACAATGTTCCTTTCATCCTGATTAAACAGTACAGAATAATTGTACTTAGACCTTGTTTTTGAAAAACGGTTTATTTCTGTATTACATGATTGCAACTTGCTGAAAAGTGTCAACAGTGTTCCTTTCATCCTGATTAAACAGTACAGCAGAAATGGACTATCAGAGTGCATCAAACATGATTTAGACCTTGTTTGTGAAAAACTGTTTATTTCTGTATTTCATGATTGCAACTTGCTGAAAAGTGTCAACAATGTTCCTTTCATCGAGCTTAAACAGTACATCAAAATGGTACTTACAGAGTGACTCAAACATGACTTAGACCTTGTTTTTCAAAAACTGTTTATTTCTGTTATTACATGATTGCAACTTGCTGAAAAGTGTCAACAATGTTCGCTTCATCCTGATTAAACAGTCCAGCAAAATGGTACTTACAGAGTGACTCAAACATGACTTAGACCTTGTTTTTGAAAAACTGTTTATTTCTGTATTACATGATTGCAACTTGCTGAAAAGTGTCAACAATGTTCCTTTCATCGAGTTTAAACAGTACAGCAAAAATAGTACTTACAGAGTGAATCAAACATTACTTAGACCTTGTTTGTGAAAAACTGTTCATTTCTGTATTACATGATTGCAACTTGCTGAAAAGTGTCAACAATGTTCCTTTCTTGGATTAAGCAGTACAGCAAAAATGGTACCTACAGAGTGCATCAAACATTATTTACACCTTGTTTGTGAAAAACTTTATTTCTATATTTCATGATTGCAACTTGCTGAAAAGTGTCAACAATGTTCCTTTCATCGAGCTTAAACAGTACAGCAAAATGGTACTTTCAGAGTGACTCAAACATGACTTAGACCTTGTTTTTGAAAAACTGTTTATTTCTGTATTACATGATTGCATCTTGCTGAAAAGTGTCAACAATGTTCCTTTCATCGAGTTTAAACAGTACAGCAAAAATAGTACTTACAGAGTGCATCAAACATTACTTAGACCTTGTTTGTGAAAAACTGTTCATTTCTGTATTACATGATTGCAACTTGCTGAAAAGTGTCAACAATGTTCCTTTCTTGGATTAAACAGTACAGCAAAAATGGTACCTACAGAGTGCATCAAACATGACTTAGACCTTGTTTGTGAAAAACTTTATTTCTATATTTCATGATTGCAACTTGCTGAAAAGTGTCAACAATGTTCCTTTCATCGAGCTTAAACAGTACAGCAAAATGGTACTTACAGAGTGACTCAAACATGACTTAGACCTTGTTTTTGAAAAACTGTTTATTTCTGTTATTACATGATTGCAACTTGCTGAAAAGTGTCAACAATGTTCCTTTCATCCTGATTAAGCAGTACAGAATAATTGTACTTAGACCTTGTTTTTGAAAAACGGTTTATTTCTGTATTACATGATTGCAACTTGCTGAAAAGTGTCAACAATGTTCCTATCATCCTGATTAAACAGTACAGCAGAAATGGACTATCAGAGTGCATCAAACATGACTTAGACCTTGTTTGTGAAAAACAGTTTTTTTCTGTATTTCATGATTGCAACTTGCTGAAAAGTGTCAACAATGTTCCTTTCATCGAGCTTAAACAGTACAGCAAAATGGTACTTACAGAGTGACTCAAACATGACTTAGACCTTGTTTTTCAAAAACTGTTTATTTCTGTTATTACATGATTGCAACTTGCTGAAAAGTGTCAACAATTTTCGCATCATCCTGATTAAACAGTCCAGCAAAATGGTACTTACAGAGTGACTCAAACATGACTTAGACCTTGTTTTTGAAAAACTGTTTATTTCTGTATTACATGATTGCAACTTGCTGAAAAGTGTCAACAATATTCCTTTCATCGAGCTTAAACAGTACAGCAAAATGGTACTTTCAGAGTGACTCAAACATGACTTAGACCTTGTTTTTGAAAAACTGTTTATTTCTGTATTACATGATTGCAACTTGCTGAAAAGTGTCAACAATGTTCCTTTCATCGAGTTTAAACAGTACAGCAAAAATAGTACTTACAGAGTGCATCAAACATTATTTAGACCTTGTTTGTGAAAAACTGTTCATTTCTGTATTACATGATTGCAACTTGCTGAAAAGTGTCAACAGTGTTCTTTTCTTGGATTAAGCAGTACAGCAAAAATGGTACCTACAGAGTGCATCAAACATGATTTACACCTTGTTTGTGAAAAACTTTATTTCTATATTTCATGATTGCAACTTGCTGAAAAGTGTCAACAATGTTCCTTTCATCGAGCTTAAACAGTACAGCAAAATGGTACTTTCAGTGACTCAAACATGACTTAGACCTTGTTTTTGAAAAACTGTTTATTTCTGTATTACATGATTGCAACTTGCTGAAAAGTGTCAACAGTGTTCCTATCATCCTGATTAAGCAGTACAGAATAATTGTACTTAGACCTTGTTTTTGAAAAACGGTTTATTTCTGTATTACATGATTGCAACTTGCTGAAAAGTGTCAACAATGTTCCTTTCATCGAGCTTAAACAGTACAGCAAAATGGTACTTACAGAGTGACTCAAACATGACTTAGACCTTGTTTTTGAAAAACTGTTTATTTCTGTTATTACATGATTGCAACTTGATGAAAAGTGTCAACAGTGTTCGCATCATCCTGATTAAGCAGTCCAGCAAAATGGTACTTACAGAGTGACTCAAACATGACTTAGACCTTGTTTTTGAAAAACTGTTTATTTCTGTATCACATGATTGCAACTTGCTGAAAAGTGTCAACAATATTCCTTTCATCGAGCTTAAACAGTACAGCAAAATGGTACTTTCAGAGTGACTCAAACATGACTTAGACCTTGTTTTTGAAAAACTGTTTATTTCTGTATTACATGATTGCAACTTGCTGAAAAGTGTCAACAATGTTCCTTTCATCGAGTTTAAACAGTACAGCAAAAATAGTACTTACAGAGTGCATCAAACATTATTTAGACCTTGTTTGTGAAAAACTGTTTATTTCTGTATTACATGATTGCAACTTGCTGAAAAGTGTCAACAGTGTTCCTTTCTTGGACTTAAGCAGTACAGCAAAAATGGTACCTACAGAGTGCATCAAACATGACTTAGACCTTGTTTTTGAAAAACTGTTTATTTCTGTATTACATGATTGCAACTTGCTGAAAAGTGTCAACAGTGTTCCTATCATCCTGATTAAGCAGTACAGAATAATTGTACTTAGACCTTGTTTTTGAAAAATGGTTTATTTCTGTATTACATGATTGCAACTTGCTGAAAAGTGTCAACAGTGTTCCTATCATCCTGATTAAACAGTACAGCAGAAATGGACTATCAGAGTGCATCAAACATGATTTAGACCTTGTTTGTGAAAAACTGTTTTTTCTGTATTTCATGATTGCAACTTGCTGAAAAGTGTCAACAATGTTCCTTTCATCGAGCTTAAACAGTACAGCAAAATGGTACTTACAGAGTGACTCAAAAATGACTTAGACCTTGTTTTTCAAAAACTGTTTATTTCTGTTATTACATGATTGCAACTTGCTGAAAAGTGTCAACAGTGTTCGCATCATCCTGATTAAACAGTCCAGCAAAATGGTACTTACAGAGTGACTCAAACATGACTTAGACCTTGTTTTTCAAAAACTGTTTATTTCTGTATTACATGATTGCAACTTGCTGAAAAGTGTCAACAATGTTCCTTTCATCGAGCTTAAACAGTACAGCAAAAATTGTACTTACAGAGTGACTCAAACATTATTTAGACCTTGTTTTTGAAAAACTGTTCATTTCTGTATTACATGATTGCAACTTGCTGAAAAGTGTCAACAATGTTCCTTTCTTGGATTAAGCAGTACAGCAAAAATGGTACCTACAGAGTGCATCAAACATTATTTACACCTTGTTTGTGAAAAACTTTTATTTCTATATTACATGATTGCAACTTGCTGAAAAGTGTCAACAATGTTCCTTTCATCGAGCTTAAACAGTACAGCAAAATGGTACTTTCAGAGTGACTCAAACATGACTTAGACCTTGTTTTTGAAAAACTGTTTATTTCTGTATTACATGATTGCAACTTGCTGAAAAGTGTCAACAATGTTCCTTTCATCGAGTTTAAACAGTACAGCAAAAATGGTACTTACAGAGTGCATCAAACATTACTTAGACCTTGTTTGTGAAAAACTGTTCATTTCTGTATTACATGATTGCAACTTGCTGAAAAGTGTCAACAGTGTTCCTTTCTTGGATTAAGCAGTACAGCAAAAATGGTACCTACAGAGTGCATCAAACATGACTTACACCTTGTTTGTGAAAAACTTTATTTCTATATTTCATGATTGCAACTTGCTGAAAAGTGTCAACAATGTTCCTTTCATCGAGCTTAAACAGTACAGCAAAATGGTACTTACAGAGTGACTCAAACATGACTTAGACCTTGTTTTTGAAAAACTGTTTATTTCTGTATTACATGATTGCAACTTGCTGAAAAGTGTCAACAGTGTTCCTATCATCCTGATTAAACAGTACAGAATAATTGTACTTAGACCTTGTTTTTGAAAAACGGTTTATTTCTGTATTACATGATTGCAACTTGCTGAAAAGTGTCAACAGTGTTCCTATCATCCTGATTAAACAGTACAGCAGAAATGGACTATCAGAGTGCATCAAACATGATTTAGACCTTGTTTGTGAAAAACTGTTTTTTCTGTATTTCATGATTGCAACTTGCTGAAAAGTGTCAACAATGTTCCTTTCATCGAGCTTAAACAGTACAGCAAAATGGTACTTACAGAGTGACTCAAACATGACTTAGACCTTGTTTTTCAAAAACTGTTTATTTCTGTTATTACATGATTGCAACTTTGTGAAAAGTGTCAACAGTGTTCGCATCATCCTGATTAAGCAGTCCAGCAAAATGGTACTTACAGAGTGACTCAAACATGACTTACAGCTTGTTTTTGAAAAACTGTTTATTTCTGTATTACAATGATTGCAACTTGCTGAAAAGTGTCAACAATGTTCCTTTCATCGAGCTTAAACAGTACAGCAAAATGGTTGATACTTTCAGTGACTCAAACATGACTTAGACCTTGTTTTTGAAAAACTGTTTATTTCTGTATTACATGATTGCAACTTGCAACTTGCTGAAAAGTGTCAACAGTGTTCCTATCATCCTGATTAACCTCTATGGGACCGGCGGGACGAATTCGTCCCACCTACGTAACATCCACTGCCAGCCTGTGGCGCGATTTTCAAAATCTTCAAAATCCTATTACTTCAATTTCTCAAACATATGACTATTTTACAGCCATTTAAAGATAAGACTCTCGTTAATCTAACCACACTGTCCGATTTCAAAAAGGCTTTACAACGAAAGCAAAACATTAGATTATGTCAGCAGAGTACCAAGCCAGAAATAATCAGACACCCATTTTTCAAGCCAGCATATAATGTCACCAAAACCCAGAAGACAGCTAAATGCAGCACTCACCTTTGATGATCTTCATCAGATGACAACCCTAGGACATTATGTTATACAATACATGCATGTTTTGTTCAATCAAGTTCATATTTATATCAAAAACCAGCTTTTTACATTAGCATGTGACGTTCAGAACTAGCATACCCCCGCAAACTTACGGGAATTCGCTAACATTTTACTAAATTACTCACGATAAACGTTCACAAAAAGCATAACAATTATTTTAAGAATTATAGATACAGACCTCCTCTATGCACTCGATATGTCCGATTTTAAAATAGCTTTTTGGTGAAAGCACATTTTGCAATATTCTAAGTATATAGCCCAGGCATCACGGGCTCGCTATTTAGACACCCGGCAAGTTTAGCACTCACCATAATCATATTTACTATTATAAAAATGTCATTACCTTTTGTTGTCTTCGTCAGAATGCACACCCAGGACGTCTACTTCAATAACAAATGTTGGTTTGGTCCAAAATAATCCATCGTTATATCCGAATAGCGGCGTTTTGTTCGTATGCGTTCCAGACACTATCCGAAATAGTAAAGAAGTGTCGCGCACTTTGGCGCAATTCCTGACAATAAAATTCAAAGTATTCAATTGCCGTACGTCGAAGCATGTCAACCGCTGTTTAAAATCAATTTTTACGTCATTTTTCTCGTAGAAAAGCGATAAAATTCCGACAGGGAATCTCCTTTTCGGCAAACAGAGGAAAAAAATCCCAAAGGCGGGGGCGGTCGGGGTCACGCGCATAAGCTAGTGTCTCTTGATGGGCCACTTGAGAAAGGCGATAATGTGTTTCAGCCTGGGGCTGGAATGACGACATTCTCTTTTTTCCCGGGCTATGAGAGCCTATGGACGACGTGGGAAGTGTCACGTTAGAGCAGAGATCCTTAGTAAATGATAGAGATGGCAAAGAAGTTCCAGAAATGGTCAGACAGGCCACTTCCTGTAAAGGAATCTCTCAGGTTTTGACCTGCCATTTGAGTTCTGTTATACTCACAGACACCATTCAAACAGTTTTAGAAAATTTAGGGTGTTTTCTATCCATATGTAATAAGTATATGCATATTCTAGTTACTGAGTAGGAGTGGTAACCAGATTAAATCGGGTATGTTTTTTATCCAGCCGTGTCAATGCTGCCCCCTAGCCCTAACAGGTTAAACAGTACAGCAAAATGGTACTTTCAGTGACTCAAACATGACTTAAGCCTTGTTTTTGAAAAACTGTTTATTTCTGTATTACATGATTGCAACTTGCTGAAAAGTGTCAACAGTGTTCCTATCATCCTGATTAAGCAGTACAGCAGAAATGGTACTTACTGAGTGACTCAAACATGACTTAGACATTGTTTTTGAAAAACTGTTTATTTCTGTATTACAACTTGCTGAAAAGTGTCAACAGTGTTTCTATCATCCTGATTAAGCAGTACAGAAAAATTGTACTTAGACCTTGTTTTTGAAAAACTGTTTATTTCTGTATTACATGATTGCAACTTGCTGAAAAGTGTCAACAGTGTTCCTATCATCCTGATTAAACAGTACAGCAGAAATGGACTATCAGAGTGCATCAAACATGATTTAGACCTTGTTTGTGAAAAACTGTTTTTTTCTGTATTTCATGATTGCAACTTGCTGAAAAGTGTCAACAATGTTCCTTTCATCGAGCTTAAACAGTACAGCAAAATGGTACTTTCAGTGACTCAAACATGACTTAGACCTTGTTTTTGAAAAACTGTTTATTTCTGTATTACATGATTGCAACTTGCTGAAAAGTGTCAACAGTGTTCCTATCATCCTGATTAAGCAGTACAGCTAAAATGGTACTTACCGAGTGACTCAAACATGACTTAGACCTTGTTTTTGAAAAACTGTTTATTTCTGTATTACAACTTGCTGAAAAGTGTCAACAGTGTTTCTATCATCCTGATTAAGCAGTACAGAAAAATTGTACTAGACCTTAGACCTTGTTTTTGAAAAACGGTTTATTTCTGTATTACATGATTGCAACTTGCTGAAAAGTGTCAACAATGTTCCTTTCATCCTGATTAAACAGTACAGCAGAAATGGACTATCAGAGTGCATCAAACATGATTTAGACCTTGTTTGTGAAAAACTGTTTTTTTCTGTATTTCATGATTGCAACTTGATGAAAAGTGTCAACAATGTTCCTTTCATCGAGCTTAAACAGTACAGCAAAATGGTACTTTCAGTGACTCAAACATGACTTAGACCTTGTTTTTGAAAAACTGTTTATTTCTGTATTACATGATTGCAACTTGCTGAAAAGTGTCAACAGTGTTCCTATCATCCTGATTAAGCAGTACAGCTAAAATGGTACTTACCGAGTGACTCAAACATGACTTAGACCTTGATTTTGAAAAACTGTTTATTTCTGTATTACAACTTGCTGAAAAGTGTCAACAGTGTTTCTATCATCCTGATTAAGCAGTACAGAAAAATTGTACTTAGACCTTGTTTTTGAAAAACGGTTTATTTCTGTATTACATGATTGCAACTTGCTGAAAAGTGTCAACAGTGTTCCTATCATCCTGATTAAACAGTACAGCAGAAATGGACTATCAGAGTGCATCAAACATGATTTAGACCTTGTTTGTGAAAAACTGTTTTTTTCTGTATTTCATGATTGCAACTTGATGAAAAGTGTCAACAATGTTCCTTTCATCGAGCTTAAACAGTACAGCAAAATGGTACTTACAGAGTGACTCAAACATGACTTAGAACTTGTTTTTGAAAAACTGTTTTTTTTCTGTATTTCATGATTGCAACTTGCTGAAAAGTGTCAACAATGTTCCTTTCATCGAGCTTAAACAGTACAGCAAAATGGTACTTAACCGAGTGACTCAAACATGACTTAGACCTTGTTTTTGAAAAACTGTTTATTTCTGTATTACAACTTGCTGAAAAGTGTCAACAGTGTTTCTATCATCCTGATTAAGCAGTACAGCAAAATTGTACTTACATGACTTAGACCTTGTTTGTGAAAAACTGTTTATTTCTGTATTTCATGATTGCAACTTGCTGAAAAGTGTCAACAATGTTCCTTTCATCGAGTTTAAACAGTACAGCAAAAATGGAACTTACAGAGTGACTCAAACATGACTTAGACCTTGTTTTTGAAAAACTGTTTATTTCTGTATTACATGATTGCAACGTGCTGAAAAGTGTTAACAATGTTCCTTTCATCGAGTTTAAACAGTTCAGCAAAAATTGTACTTACAGAGTGCATCAAACATTATTTAGACCTTGTTTGTGAAAAACTGTTCATTTCTGTATTACATGATTGCAACTTGCTGAAAAGTGTCAACAGTGTTCCTTTCTTGGATTAAGCAGTACAGCAAAAATGGTACCTACAGAGTGCATCAAACATGATTTACACCTTGTTTGTGAAAAACTTTATTTCTATATTTCATGATTGCAACTTGCTGAAAAGTGTCAACAATGTTCCTTTCATCGAGCTTAAACAGTACAGCAAAATGGTACTTACAGAGTGACTCAAACATGACTTAGACCTTGTTTTTGAAAAACTGTTTATTTCTGTATTACATGATTGCAACTTGCTGAAAAGTGTCAACAGTGTTCCTATCATCCTGATTAAGCAGTACAGAATAATTGTACTTAGACCTTGTTTTTGAAAAATTGTTTATTTCTGTATTACATGATTGCAACTTGCTGAAAAGTGTCAACAGTGTTCCTATCATCCTGATTAAACAGTACAGCAGAAATGGATTATCAAAGTGCATCAAACATGATTTAGACCTTGTTTGTGAAAAACTGTTTTTTTCTGTATTTCATGATTGCAACTTGCTGAAAAGTGTCAACAATGTTCCTTTCATCGAGCTTAAACAGTACAGCAAAATGGTACTTACAGAGTGACTCAAACATGACTTAGACCTTGTTTTTCAAAAACGGTTTATTTCTGTTATTACATGATTGCAACTTTGTGAAAAGTGTCAACAGTGTTCGCATCATCCTGATTAAGCAGTCCAGCAAAATGGTACTTACAGAGTGACTCAAACATGACTTACAGCTTGTTTTTGAAAAACTGTTTATTTCTGTATTACAATGATTGCAACTTGCTGAAAAGTGTCAACAATGTTCCTTTCATCGAGCTTAAACAGTACAGCAAAATGGTTGGTACTTTCAGTGACTCAAACATGACTTAGACCTTGTTTTTGAAAAACTGTTTATTTCTGTATTACATGATTGCAACTTGCAACTTGCTGAAAAGTGTCAACAATGTTCCTATCATCCTGATTAAGCAGTACAGCAGAAATGGACTATCAGAGTGCATCAAACATGACGTAGACCTTGTTTGTGAAAAACTGTTTTTTCTGTATTACATGATTGCAACTTGCTGAAAAGTGTCAACAATGTTCCTTTCATCGAGCTTAACCTCTTGGGGCTAGGTGGGACGCTAGCGTGCCACCCGTGGTGCACTCCATCAACAGCAGGTGCATTTCAAGAGCGGCAAATTTGAATCCAAATAAATGTCAAAATTCAAATTTTTCAAAAATACAACTATGTTACACCATTTGAAAGATAAACATCTCCTTAATCTAACCACGTTTTACGATTTCAAAAAGGTTTTACGGCGAAAGCATAAATTTAGAGTATGTTAGGACAGTACATTTACAAGAGTTGTGTGTAATGTTTTGTCAAGTCAAAGACAGGGTCACCAAAACCATAAAACCAGCTAAAATGATGCACTAACCTTTTACAATCTCCATCAGATGACACTCCTAGGACATTATGTTAGACAATGCATGTATTTTTAGTTCTATCAAGTTCATATTTATATCCAAAAACAGCGTTTTACTATGGCATTGATGTTGAGGAAATCGTTTCCATCCAATAACCGGCAGTCAAGTCAGCGTCAGAAATTAAATAATTAAAATTAGAAAACATTGGTAAAATATTATATTGTCATTTAAAGAATTATAGATTTACATCTCTTGAACGCAATCAACTTGCCAGATTTAAAAATAACCTTACTGGGAAATCACACTTTGCAATAATCTGAGCACTGCGCCCAGAAAAATACGCGTTGCGATACAGACTAGACGTCATGTTGGGGAGATCTAAAATCGAAAATACTATGTAAATAATCCATTACCTTTGATTCTCTTCATCAGATGTCACTTCCAGGTATCACAGGTCCATAACGAATGTAGTTTTGTTCAAAAAAGCTCATCATTTATGTCCAAAAATCTCCGTCTCGTTAGCACATGATGTAAGCCAGCCGGACTTCTCGTCATGAACGAGGGGAAAAAATATATTTCCGTTCGTTCAAACATGTCAAACGTTGTATAGCATAAATCATTAGGGCCTTTTTTAACCAGAACATGAATAATATTCAAGGTGGACGAATGCATACTCTTTTATAACGTATTGGAACGAGGGTACCCAACATGAACTAGCGCGCCAGGTGTCTAATGGGACATCACCGTTCCATGGCTCTTGTTCGGTCAGATCTCCCTCCAGAAGACTCAAAACACTTTGTAAAGGCTGGTGACATCTAGTGGAAGCAATAGGAAGTGCCAAAATATTCCTAAACCCCTGTGTTTTTCAATGGGATAGGTTTAAAGTCAATACAACACATCAGGTATCCACTTCCTGTCAGAAAATGTCTCAGGGTTTTGCCTGCCAAATGAGTTCTGTTATACTCACAGACACCATTCAAACAGTTTTGGAAACTTTAGAGTGTTTTCTATCCATATATAATAAGTATATGCATATTCTAGTTACTGGGTAGGATTAGTAACCAGATTAAATCGGGTACATTTTTTTTATCCAGACGTGCAAATGCTGCCCCCTAGACCCAACAGGTTAAACAGTACAGCAAAATGGTACTTACAGAGTGACTCAAACATGACTTAGACCTTGTTTTTGAAAAACTGTTTTTTTCTGTATTTCATGATTGCAACTTGCTGAAAAGTGTCAACAATATTCCTTTCATCGAGCTTAAACAGTACAGCAAAATGGTACTTTCAGTGACTCAAACATGACTTAGACCTTGTTTTTGAAAAACTGTTTATTTCTGTATTACATGATTGCAACTTGCTGAAAAGTGTCAAGAGTGTTCCTATCATCCTGATTAAGCAGTACAGCAGAAATGGTACTTACAGAGTGACTCAAACATGACTTAGACATTGTTTTTGAAAAACTGTTTATTTCTGTATTACAACTTGCTGAAAAGTGTCAACAGTGTTTCTATCATCCTGATTAAGCAGTACAGAAAAATTGTACTTAGACCTTGTTTTTGAAAAACTGTTTATTTCTGTATTACATGATTGCAACTTGCTGAAAAGTGTCAACAGTGTTCCTATCATCCTGATTAAACAGTACAGCAGAAATGGACTATCAGAGTGCATCAAACATGATTTAGACCTTGTTTGTGAAAAACTGTTTTTTTCTGTATTTCATGATTGCAACTTGCTGAAAAGTGTCAACAATGTTCCTTTCATCGAGCTTAAACAGTACAGCAAAATGGTACTTTCAGTGACTCAAACATGACTTAGACCTTGTTTTTGAAAAACTGTTTATTTCTGTATTACATGATTGCAACTTGCTGAAAAGTGTCAACAGTGTTCCTATCATCCTGATTAAGCAGTACAGCAGAAATGGTACTTACTGAGTGACTCAAACATGACTTAGACATTGTTTTTGAAAAACTGTTTATTTCTGTATTACAACTTGCTGAAAAGTGTCAACAGTGTTTCTATCATCCTGATTAAGCAGTACAGAAAAATTGTACTTAGACCTTGTTTTTGAAAAACTGTTTATTTCTGTATTACATGATTGCAACTTGCTGAAAAGTGTCAACAGTGTTCCTATCATCCTGATTAAACAGTACAGCAGAAATGGACTATCAGAGTGCATCAAACATGATTTAGACCTTGTTTGTGAAAAACTGTTTTTTTCTGTATTTCATGATTGCAACTTGATGAAAAGTGTCAACAATGTTCCTTTCATCGAGCTTAAACAGTACAGCAAAATGGTACTTAACCGAATGACTCAAACATGACTTAGACCTTGTTTTTGAAAAACTGTTTATTTCTGTATTACAACTTGCTGAAAAGTGTCAACAGTGTTTCTATCATCCTGATTAAGCAGTACAGCAAAATTGTACTTACATGACTTAGACCTTGTTTGTGAAAAACTGTTTATTTCTGTATTTCATGATTGCAACTTGCTGAAAAGTGTCAACAATGTTCCTTTCATCGAGTTTAAACAGTACAGCAAAAATGGAACTTACAGAGTGACTCAAACATGACTTAGACCTTGTTTTTGAAAAACTGTTTATTTCTGTATTACATGATTGCAACTTGCTGAAAAGTGTCAACAATGTTCCTTTCATCGAGTTTAAACAGTTCAGCAAAAATTGTACTTATAGAGTGCATCAAACATTATTTAGACCTTGTTTGTGAAAAACTGTTCATTTCTGTATTACATGATTGCAACTTGCTGAAAAGTGTCAACAGTGTTCCTTTCTTGGATTAAGCAGTACAGCAAAAATGGTACCTACAGAGTGCATCAAACATGATTTACACCTTGTTTGTGAAAAACTTTATTTCTATATTTCATGATTGCAACTTGCTGAAAAGTGTCAACAATGTTCCTTTCATCGAGCTTAAACAGTACAGCAAAATGGTACTTACAGAGTGACTCAAACATGACTTAGACCTTGTTTTTGAAAAACTGTTTATTTCTGTATTACATGATTGCAACTTGCTGAAAAGTGTCAACAGTGTTCCTATCATCCTGATTAAGCAGTACAGAATAATTGTACTTAGACCTTGTTTTTGAAAAATTGTTTATTTCTGTATTACATGATTGCAACTTGCTGAAAAGTGTCAACAGTGTTCCTATCATCCTGATTAAACAGTACAGCAGAAATGGACTATCAGAGTGCATCAAACATGATTTAGACCTTGTTTGTGAAAAACTGTTTTTTTCTGTATTTCATGATTGCAACTTGCTGAAAAGTGTCAACAATGTTCCTTTCATCGAGCTTAAACAGTACAGCAAAATGGTACTTACAGAGTGACTCAAACATGACTTAGACCTTGTTTTTCAAAAACTGTTTATTTCTGTTATTACATGATTGCAACTTTGTGAAAAGTGTCAACAGTGTTCGCATCATCCTGATTAAGCAGTCCAGCAAAATGGTACTTACAGAGTGACTCAAACATGACTTACAGCTTGTTTTTGAAAAACTGTTTATTTCTGTATTACAATGATTGCAACTTGCTGAAAAGTGTCAACAATGTTCCTTTCATCGAGCTTAAACAGTACAGCAAAATGGTTGGTACTTTCAGTGACTCAAACATGACTTAGACCTTGTTTTTGAAAAACTGTTTATTTCTGTATTACATGATTGCAACTTGCAACTTGCTGAAAAGTGTCAACAGTGTTCCTATCATCCTGATTAAGCAGTACAGCAGAAATGGACTATCAGAGTGCATCAAACATGATGTAGACCTTGTTTGTGAAAAACAGTTTTTTTCTGTATTTCATGATTGCAACTTGCTGAAAAGTGTCAACAATGTTACTTTCATCGAGCTTAACCTCTTGGGGCTAGGTGGGACGCTAGCGTGCCACCCGTGGTGCACTCCATCAACAGCAGGTGCATTTCAAGAGCGGCAAATTTGAATCCAAATAAATGTCAAAATTCAAATTTTTCAAAAATACAACTATGTTACACCATTTGAAAGATAAACATCTCCTTAATCTAACCACGTTTTACGATTTCAAAAAGGTTTTACGGCGAAAGCATAAATTTAGAGTATGTTAGGACAGTACATTTACAAGAGTTGTGTGTAATGTTTTGTCAAGTCAAAGACAGGGTCACCAAAACCATAAAACCAGCTAAAATGATGCACTAACCTTTTACAATCTCCATCAGATGACACTCCTAGGACATTATGTTAGACAATGCATGCATTTTTAGTTCTATCAAGTTCATATTTATATCCAAAAACAGCGTTTTACTATGGCATTGATGTTGAGGAAATCGTTTCCCTCCAATAACCGGCAGTCAAGTCAGCGTCAGAAATTAAATAATTAAAATTAGAAAACATTGGTAAAATATTATATTGTCATTTAAAGAATTATAGATTTACATCTCTTGAACGCAATCAACTTGCCAGATTTAAAAATAACCTTACTGGGAAATCACACTTTGCAATAATCTGAGCACTGCGCCCAGAAAAATACGGCGTTGCGATACAGACTAGACGTCATGTTGGGGAGATCTAAAATCGAAAATACTATGTAAATAATCCATTACCTTTGATTCTCTTCATCAGATGTCACTTCCAGGTATCACAGGTCCATAACGAATGTAGTTTTGTTCAAAAAAGCTCATCATTTATGTCCAAAAATCTCCGTCTCGTTAGCACATGATGTAAGCCAGCCGGACTTCTCGTCATGAACGAGGGAAAAAATATATTTCCGTTCGTTCAAACATGTCAAACGTTGTATAGCATAAATCATTAGGGCCTTTTTAACCAGAACATGAATAATATTCAAGGTGGACGAATGCATACTCTTTTATAACGTATTGGAACGAGGGTACCCAACATGAACTAGCGCGCCAGGTGTCTAATGGGACATCACCGTTCCATGGCTCTTGTTCGGTCAGATCTCCCTCCAGAAGACTCAAAACACTTTGTAAAGGCTGGTGACATCTAGTGGAAGCAATAGGAAGTGCCAAAATATTCCTAAACCCCTGTGTTTTTCAATGGGATAGGTTTAAAGTCAATACAACACATCAGGTATCCACTTCCTGTCAGAAAATGTCTCAGGGTTTTGCCTGCCAAATGAGTTCTGTTATACTCACAGACACCATTCAAACAGTTTTGGAAACTTTAGAGTGTTTTCTATCCATATATAATAAGTATATGCATATTGTAGTTACTGGGTAGGATTAGTAACCAGATTAAATCGGGTACATTTTTTTTATCCAGACGTGCAAATGCTGCCCCCTAGACCCAACAGGTTAAACAGTACAGCAAAATGGTACTTACAGAGTGACTCAAACATGACTTAGACCTTGTTTTTGAAAAACTGTTTTTTTTCTGTATTTCATGATTGCAACTTGCTGAAAAGTGTCAACAATATTCCTTTCATCGAGCTTAAACAGTACAGCAAAATGATACTTTCAGTGACTCAAACATGACTTAGACCTTGTTTTTGAAAAACTGTTTATTTCTGTATTACATGATTGCAACTTGCTGAAAAGTGTCAAGAGTGTTCCTATCATCCTGATTAAGCAGTACAGCAGAAATGGTACTTACTGAGTGACTCAAACATGACTTAGACATTGTTTTTGAAAAACTGTTTATTTCTGTATTACAACTTGCTGAAAAGTGTCAACAGTGTTTCTATCATCCTGATTAAGCAGTACAGAAAAATTGTACTTAGACCTTGTTTTTGAAAAACTGTTTATTTCTGTATTACATGATTGCAACTTGCTGAAAAGTGTCAACAGTGTTCCTATCATCCTGATTAAACAGTACAGCAGAAATGGACTATCAGAGTGCATCAAACATGATTTAGACCTTGTTTGTGAAAAACTGTTTTTTCTGTATTTCATGATTGCAACTTGCTGAAAAGTGTCAACAATGTTCCTTTCATCGAGCTTAAACAGTACAGCAAAATGGTACTTTCAGTGACTCAAACATGACTTAGACCTTGTTTTTGAAAAACTGTTTATTTCTGTATTACATGATTGCAACTTGCTGAAAAGTGTCAACAGTGTTCCTATCATCCTGATTAAGCAGTACAGCAGAAATGGTACTTACTGAGTGACTCAAACATGACTTAGACATTGTTTTTGAAAAACTGTTTATTTCTGTATTACAACTTGCTGAAAAGTGTCAACAGTGTTTCTATCATCCTGATTAAGCAGTACAGAAAAATTGTACTTAGACCTTGTTTTTGAAAAACTGTTTATTTCTGTATTACATGATTGCAACTTGCTGAAAAGTGTCAACAGTGTTCCTATCATCCTGATTAAACAGTACAGCAGAAATGGACTATCAGAGTGCATCAAACATGATTTAGACCTTGTTTGTGAAAAACTGTTTTTTTCTGTATTTCATGATTGCAACTTGCTGAAAAGTGTCAACAATGTTCCTTTCATCGAGCTTAAACAGTACAGCAAAATGGTACTTTCAGTGACTCAAACATGACTTAGACCTTGTTTTTGAAAAAATGTTTATTTCTGTATTACATGATTGCAACTTGATGAAAAGTGTCAACAGTGTTCGCATCATCCTGATTAAGCAGTCCAGCAAAATGGTACTTACAGAGTGACTCAAACATGACTTAGACCTTGTTTTTGAAAAACTGTTTATTTCTGTATTACATGATTGCAACTTGCTGAAAAGTGTCAACAATATTCCTTTCATCGAGCTTAAACAGTACAGCAAAATGGTACTTTCAGTGACTCAAACATGACTTAGACCTTGTTTTTGAAAAACTGTTTATTTCTGTATTACATGATTGCAACTTGCTGAAAAGTGTCAACAATGTTCCTTTCATCGAGCTTAACCTCTTGGGGCTAGGTGGGACGCTAGCGTGCCACCCGTGGTGCACTCCATCAACAGCAGGTGCATTTCAAGAGCGGCAAATTTGAATCCAAATAAATGTCAAAATTCAAATTTTTCAAAAATACAACTATGTTACACCATTTGAAAGATAAACATCTCCTTAATCTAACCACGTTTTACGATTTCAAAAAGGTTTTACGGCGAAAGCATAAATTTAGAGTATGTTAGGACAGTACATTTACAAGAGTTGTGTGTAATGTTTTGTCAAGTCAAAGACAGGGTCACCAAAACCATAAAACCAGCTAAAATGATGCACTAACCTTTTACAATCTCCATCAGATGACACTCCTAGGACATTATGTTAGACAATGCATGCATTTTTAGTTCTATCAAGTTGATATTTATATCCAAAAACAGCGTTTTACTATGGCATTGATGTTGAGGAAATCGTTTCCCTCCAATAACCGGCAGTCAAGTCAGCGTCACAAATTAAATAATTAAAATTAGAAAACATTGGTAAAATATTATATTGTCATTTAAAGAATTATAGATTTACATCTTTTGAACGCAATCAACTTGCCAGATTTAAAAATAACCTTACTGGGAAATCACACTTTGCAATAATCTGAGCACTGCGCCCAGAAAAATACGCGTTGCGATACAGACTAGACGTCATGTTGGGGAGATCTAAAATCGAAAATACTATGTAAATAATCCATTACCTTTGATTCTCTTCATCAGATGTCACTTCCAGGTATCACAGGTCCATAACGAATGTAGTTTTGTTCAAAAAAGCTCATCATTTATGTCCAAAAATCTCCGTCTCGTTAGCACATGATGTAAGCCAGCCGGACTTCTCGTCATGAACGAGGGGAAAAAATATATTTCCGTTCGTTCAAACATGTCAAACGTTGTATAGCATAAATCATTAGGGCCTTTTTTAACCAGAACATGAATAATATTCAAGGTGGACGAATGCATACTCTTTTATAACGTATTGGAACGAGGGTACCCAACATCAACTCGCGCGCAAGGTGTCTAATGGGCCATCATCGTTTCATGGCTCTTGTTCGGTCAGATCTCCCTCCAGAAGACTCAAAACACTTTGTAAAGGCTGGTGACATCTAGTGGAAGCAATAGGAAGTGCCAAAATATTCCTAAACCCCTGTGTTTTTCAATGGGATAGGTTTAAAGTCAATACAACACATCAGGTATCCACTTCCTGTCAGAAAATGTCTCAGGGTTTTGCCTGCCAAATGAGTTCTGTTATACTCACAGACACCATTCAAACAGTTTTGGAAACTTTAGAGTGTTTTCTATCCATATATAATAAGTATATGCATATTGTAGTTACTGGGTAGGATTAGTAACCAGATTAAATCGGGTACATTTTTTTTATCCAGACGTGCAAATGCTGCCCCCTAGACCCAACAGGTTAAACAGTACAGCAAAATGGTACTTACAGAGTGACTCAAACATGACTTAGACCTTGTTTTTGAAAAACTGTTTATTTCTGTATTACATGATTGCAACTTGCTGAAAAGTGTCAACAGTGTTCCTATCATCCTGATTAAGTAATACAGAATAATTGTACTTAGACCTTGTTTTTGAAAAACGGTTTATTTCTGTATTACATGATTGCAACTTGCTGAAAAGTGTCAACAGTGTTCCTATCATCCTGATTAAACAGTACAGCAGAAATGGACTATCAGAGTGCATCAAACATGATTTAGACCTTGTTTGTGAAAAACTGTTTTTTTCTGTATTTCATGATTGCAACTTGCTGAAAAGTGTCAACAATGTTCCTTTCATCGAGCTTAAACAGTACAGCAAAATGGTACTTACAGAGTGACTCAAACATGACTTAGACCTTGTTTTTGAAAAACAGTTTTTTTTCTGTATTTCATGATTGCAACTTGCTGAAAAGTGTCAACAATATTCCTTTCATCGAGCTTAAACAGTACAGCAAAATGGTACTTTCAGTGACTCAAACATGACTTAGACCTTGTTTTTGAAATACTGTTTATTTCTGTATTACATGATTGCAACTTGCTGAAAAGTGTCAACAGTGTTCCTATCATCCTGATTAAGCAGTACAGCAGAAATGGTACTTACTGAGTGACTCAAACATGACTTAGACATTGTTTTTGAAAAACTGTTTATTTCTGTATTACAACTTGCTGAAAAGTGTCAACAGTGTTTCTATCATCCTGATTAAGCAGTACAGAAAAATTGTACTTAGACCTTGTTTTTGAAAAACTGTTTATTTCTGTATTACATGATTGCAACTTGCTGAAAAGTGTCAACAATGTTCCTTTCATCGAGCTTAAACAGTAAAGCAAAATGGTACTTACCGAGTGACTCAAACATGACTTAGACCTTGTTTGTGAAAAACTGTTTATTTCTGTATTTCATGATTGCAACTTGCTGAAAAGTGTCAACAATGTTCCTTTCATCGAGTTTAAACAGTACAGCAAAAATGGAACTTACAGAGTCCATCAAACATGATTTAGACCTTGTATGTGAAAAAAATGTTTTTTCTGTATTTCATGATTGCAACTTGCTGATAAGTGTCAACAATGTTCCTTTCATCGAGCTTAAACAGTACAGCAAAATGGTACTTACAGAGTGACTCAAACATTATTTAGACCTTGTTTTTGAAAAACTGTTTATTTCTGTATTACATCATTGCAACGTGCTGAAAAGTGTCAACAATGTTCCTTTCATCGAGTTTAAACAGTTCAGCAAAAATTGTACCTACAGAGTGCATCAAACATGATTTACACCTTGTTTGTGAAAAACTGTTTTTTTCTGTATTTCATGATTGCAACTTGCTGAAAAGTGTCAACAATGTTCCTTTCATCGAGCTTAAACAGTACAGCAAAATGGTACTTACAGAGTGACTCAAACATGACTTAGACCTTGTTTTTGAAAAACTGTTTATTTCTGTATTACATGATTACAACTTGCTGAAAAGTGTCAACAATGTTCCTTTCATCGAGTTTAAACAGTACAGCAAAAATAGCACTTACAGAGTGCATCAAACATTATTTAGACCTTGTTTGTGAAAAACTGTTTATTTCTGTATTACAACTTGCTGAAAAGTGTCAACAGTGTTTCTATCATCCTGATTAAGCAGTACAGCAAAATTGTACTTACATGACTTAGACCTTGTTTGTGAAAAACTGTTTATTTCTGTATTACATGATTGCAACTTGCTGAAAAGTGTCAACAATGTTCCTTTCATCGAGTTTAAACAGTACAGCAAAAATAGTACTTACAGAGTGCATCAAACATGATTTAGACCTTGTTTGTGAAAAAAAATTCTCTGTATTTCATGATTGCAACTTGCTGAAAAGTGTCAACAATGTTCCTTTCATCGAGCTTAAACAGTACAGCAAAATGGTACTTACAGAGTGACTCAAACATGACTTAGACCTTGTTTTTGAAAAACTGTTTTTTTCTGTATTTCATGATTGCAACTTGCTGAAAAGTGTCAACAATGTTCCTTTCATCGAGCTTAAACAGTACAGCAAAATGGTACTTTCAGTGACTCAAACATGACTTAGACCTTGTTTTTGAAAAACTGTTTATTTCTGTATTACATGATTGCAACTTGCTGAAAAGTGTCAACAATGTTCCTTTCATCGAGCTTAAACAGTACAGCAAAATGGTACTTACAGAGTGACTCAAACATTATTTAGACCTTGTTTTTGAAAAACTGTTTATTTCTGTATTACATCATTGCAACGTGCTGAAAAGTGTCAACAATGTTCCTTTCATCGAGTTTAAACAGTTCAGCAAAAATTGTACCTACAGAGTGCATCAAACATGATTTACACCTTGTTTGTGAAAAACTGTTTTTTTCTGTATTTCATGATTGCAACTTGCTGAAAAGTGTCAACAATGTTCCTTTCATCGAGCTTAAACAGTACAGCAAAATGGTACTTACAGAGTGACTCAAACATGACTTAGACCTTGTTTTTGAAAAACTGTTTATTTCTGTATTACATGATTACAACTTGCTGAAAAGTGTCAACAATGTTCCTTTCATCGAGTTTAAACAGTACAGCAAAAATAGCACTTACAGAGTGCATCAAACATTATTTAGACCTTGTTTGTGAAAAACTGTTTATTTCTGTATTACAACTTGCTGAAAAGTGTCAACAGTGTTTCTATCATCCTGATTAAGCAGTACAGCAAAATTGTACTTACATGACTTAGACCTTGTTTGTGAAAAACTGTTTATTTCTGTATTACATGATTGCAACTTGCTGAAAAGTGTCAACAATGTTCCTTTCATCGAGTTTAAACAGTACAGCAAAAAATGGAACTTACAGAGTGCATCAAACATGATTTAGACCTTGTTTGTGAAAAAAAATTCTCTGTATTTCATGATTGCAACTTGCTGAAAAGTGTCAACAATGTTCCTTTCATCGAGCTTAAACAGTACAGCAAAATGGTACTTACAGAGTGACTCAAACATGACTTAGACCTTGTTTTTGAAAAACTGTTTTTTTTCTGTATTTCATGATTGCAACTTGCTGAAAAGTGTCAACAATATTCCTTTCATCGAGCTTAAACAGTACAGCAAAATGGTACTTTCAGTGACTCAAACATGACTTAGACCTTGTTTTTGAAAAACTGTTTATTTCTGTATTACATGATTGCAACTTGCTGAAAAGTGTCAACAATGTTCCTTTCATCGAGCTTAAACAGTACAGCAAAATGGTACTTACAGAGTGACTCAAACATTATTTAGACCTTGTTTTTGAAAAACTGTTTATTTCTGTATTACATGATTGCAACGTGCTGAAAAGTGTCAACAATGTTCCTTTCATCGAGTTTAAACAGTTCAGCAAAAATTGTACCTACAGAGTGCATCAAACATGATTTACAACTTGTTTGTGAAAAACTGTTTTTTCTGTATTTCATGATTGCAACTTGCTGAAAAGTGTCAACAATGTTCCTTTCATCGAGCTTAAACAGTACAGCAAAATGGTACTTACAGAGTGACTCAAACATGACTTAGACCTTGTTTTTGAAAAACTGTTTATTTCTGTATTACATGATTACAACTTGCTGAAAAGTGTCAACAATGTTCCTTTCATCGAGTTTAAACAGTACAGCAAAAATAGCACTTACAGAGTGCATCAAACATTATTTAGACCTTGTTTGTGAAAAACTGTTTATTTCTGTATTACAACTTGCTGAAAAGTGTCAACAGTGTTTCTATCATCCTGATTAAGCAGTACAGCAAAATTGTACTTACATGACTTAGACCTTGTTTGTGAAAAACTGTTTATTTCTGTATTACATGATTGCAACTTGCTGAAAAGTGTCAACAATGTTCCTTTCATCGAGTTTAAACAGTACAGCAAAAATGGAACTTACAGAGTGCATCAAACATGATTTAGACCTTGTTTGTGAAAAAAAATTCTCTGTATTTCATGATTGCAACTTGCTGAAAAGTGTCAACAATGTTCCTTTCATCGAGCTTAAACAGTACAGCAAAATGGTACTTACAGAGTGACTCAAACATGACTTAGACCTTGTTTTTGAAAAACTGTTTTTTTCTGTATTTCATGATTGCAACTTGCTGAAAAGTGTCAACAATATTCCTTTCATCGAGCTTAAACAGTACAGCAAAATGGTACTTTCAGTGACTCAAACATGACTTAGACCTTGTTTTTGAAAAACTGTTTATTTCTGTATTACATGATTGCAACTTGCTGAAAAGTTTCAACAGTGTTCCTATCATCCTGATTAAGCAGTACAGCAGAAATGGACTATCAGAGTGCATCAAACATGATTTAGACCTTGTTTGTGAAAAACTGTTTTTTTCTGTATTTCATGATTGCAACTTGCTGAAAAGTGTCAACAATGTTCCTTTCATCGAGCTTAAACAGTACAGCAAAATGGTACTTACCGAGTGACTCAAACATGACTTAGACCTTGTTTTTTAAAAACTGTTTATTTCTGTATTATAACTTGCTGAAGTGTCAACAGTGTTTCTATCATCCTGATTAAGCAGTACAGCAAAATTGTACTTACAATGACTTAGACCTTGTTTGTGAAAAACTATTTATTTCTGTATTTCATGATTGCAACTTGCTGAAAAGTGTCAACAATGTTCCTTTCATCGAGTTTAAACAGTACAGCAAAAATGGAACTTACAGAGTGCATCAAACATGATTTAGACCTTGTATGTGAAAAAATGTTTTTTCTGTATTTCATGATTGCAACTTGCTGAAAAGTGTCAACAATGTTCCTTTCATCGAGCTTAAACAGTACAGCAAAATGGTACTTACAGAGTGACTCAAACATGACTTAGACCTTGTTTTTGAAAAACTGTTTATTTCTGTATTACATGATTGCAACTTGCTGAAAAGTGTCAACAGTGTTCCTATCATCCTGATTAAACAGTACAGCAGAAATGGACTATCAGAGTGCATCAAACATGATATAGACCTTGTTTGTGAAAAACTGTTTTTTTCTGTATTTCATGATTGCAACTTGCTGAAAAGTGTCAACAATGTTCCTTTCATCGAGCTTAAACAGTACAGCAAAATGGTACTTACAGAGTGACTCAAACATGACTTAGACCTTGTTTTTGAAAAACTGTTTTTTTTCTGTATTTCATGATTGCAACTTGCTGAAAAGTGTCAACAATATTCCTTTCATCGAGCTTAAACAGTACAGCAAAATGGTACTTTCAGATGACTCAAACATGACTTAGACCTTGTTTTTGAAAAACTGTTTATTTCTGTATTACATGATTGCAACTTGCTGAAAAGTGTCAACAATGTTCCTATCATCCTGATTAAGCAGTACAGCAGAAATGGTACTTACTGAGTGACTCAAACATGACTTAGACCTTGTTTTTGAAAAACTGTTTATTTCTGTATTACAACTTGCTGAAGTGTCAACAGTGTTTCTATCATCCTGATTAAGCAGTACAGCAAAATTGTACTTACATGACTTAGACCTTGTTTGTGAAAAACTGTTTATTTCTGTATTTCATGATTGCAACTTGCTGAAAAGTGTCAACAATGTTCCTTTCATCGAGTTTAAACAGTACAGCAAAAATGGAACTTACAGAGTGCATCAAACATGATTTAGACCTTGTATGTGAAAAAAATGTTTTTTCTGTATTTCATGATTGCAACTTGCTGAAAAGTGTCAACAATGTTCCTTTCATCGAGCTTAAACAGTACAGCAAAATGGTACTTACAGAGTGACTCAAACATGACTTAGACCTTGTTTTTGAAAAACTGTTTATTTCTGTATTACATGATTGCAACTTGCTGAAAAGTGTCAACAGTGTTCCTATCATCCTGATTAAACAGTACAGCAGAAATGGACTATCAGAGTGCATCAAACATGATGTAGACCTTGTTTGTGAAAAACTGTTTTTTTCTGTATTTCATGATTGCAACTTGCTGAAAAGTGTCAACAATGTTCCTTTCATCGAGCTTAAACAGTACAGCAAAATGGTACTTACAGAGTGACTCAAACATGACTTAGACCTTGTTTTTGAAAAACTGTTTTTTTTCTGTATTTCATGATTGCAACTTGCTGAAAAGTGTCAACAATATTCCTTTCATCGAGCTTAAACAGTACAGCAAAATGGTACTTTCAGTGACTCAAACATGACTTAGACCTTGTTTTTGAAAAACTGTTTATTTCTGTATTACATGATTGCAACTTGCTGAAAAGTGTCAACAGTGTTCCTATCATCCTGATTAAGCAGTACAGCAGAAATGGTACTTACTGAGTGACTCAAACATGACTTAGACATTGTTTTTGAAAAACTGTTTATTTCTGTATTACAACTTGCTGAAAAGTGTCAACAGTGTTTCTATCATCCTGATTAAGCAGTACAGAAAAATTGTACTTAGACCTTGTTTTTGAAAAACTGTTTATTTCTGTATTACATGATTGCAACTTGCTGAAAAGTGTCAACAATGTTCCTTTCATCGAGCTTAAACAGTAAAGCAAAATGGTACTTACCGAGTGACTCAAACATGACTTAGACCTTGTTTTTGAAAAACTGTTTATTTCTGTATTACAACTTGCTGAAGTGTCAACAGTGTTTCTATCATCCTGATTAAGCAGTACAGCAAAATTGTACTTACATGACTTAGACCTTGTTTGTGAAAAACTGTTTATTTCTGTATTTCATGATTGCAACTTGCTGAAAAGTGTCAACAATGTTCCTTTCATCGAGTTTAAACAGTACAGCAAAAATGGAACTTACAGAGTGCATCAAACATGATTTAGACCTTGTATGTGAAAAAAATGTTTTTTCTGTATTTCATGATTGCAACTTGCTGAAAAGTGTCAACAATGTTCCTTTCATCGAGCTTAAACAGTACAGCAAAATGGTACTTACAGAGTGACTCAAACATGACTTAGACCTTGTTTTTGAAAAACTGTTTATTTCTGTATTACATGATTGCAACTTGCTGAAAAGTGTCAACAATGTTCCTTTCATCGAGTTTAAACAGTTCAGCAAAAATTGTACCTACAGAGTGCATCAAACATGATTTACACCTTGTTTGTGAAAAACTGTTTTTTCTGTATTTCATGATTGCAACTTGCTGAAAAGTGTCAACAATGTTCCTTTCATCGAGCTTAAACAGTACAGCAAAATGGTACTTACAGAGTGACTCAAACATGACTTAGACCTTGTTTTTGAAAAACTGTTTATTTCTGTATTACATGATTGCAACTTGCTGAAAAGTGTCAACAATGTTCCTTTCATCGAGCTTAAACAGTACAGCAAAAATAGCACTTACAGAGTGCATCAAACATGATTTAGACCTTGTTTGTGAAAAACTGTTTATTTCTGTATTACAGACTTGCTGAAAAGTGTCAACAGTGTTCCTATCATCCTGATTAAGCAGTACAGCAAAATTGTACTTACTCTCCATGACTTAGACCTTGTTTGTGAAAAACTGTTTATTTCTGTATTACATGATTGCAACTTGCTGAAAAGTGTCAACAATGTTCCTTTCATCGAGTTTAAACAGTACAGCAAAAATGGAACTTACAGAGTGCATCAAACATGATTTAGACCTTGTTTGTGAAAAAAAAATTCTCTGTATTTCATGATTGCAACTTGCTGAAAAGTGTCAACAATGTTCCTTTCATCGAACTTAAACAGTACAGCAAAATGGTACTTACAGAGTGACTCAAACATGACTTAGACCTTGTTTTTGAAAAACTGTTTTTTTCTGTATTTCATGATTGCAACTTGCTGAAAAGTGTCAACAATATTCCTTTCATCGAGCTTAAACAGTACAGCAAAATGGTACTTTCAGTGACTCAAACATGACTTAGACCTTGTTTTTGAAAAACTGTTTATTTCTGTATTACATGATTGCAACTTGCTGAAAAGTGTCAACAATGTTCCTTTCATCGAGCTTAAACAGTACAGCAAAATGGTACTTACAGAGTGACTCAAACATTATTTAGACCTTGTTTTTGAAAAACTGTTTATTTCTGTATTACATGATTGCAACTTGCTGAAAAGTGTCAACAATGTTCCTTTCATCGAGTTTAAACAGTTCAGCAAAAATGGTACCTACAGAGTGCATCAAACATGATTTACAACTTGTTTGTGAAAAACTGTTTTTTTCTGTATTTCATGATTGCAACTTGCTGAAAAGTGTCAACAATGTTCCTTTCATCGAGCTTAAACAGTACAGCAAAATGGTACTTACAGAGTGACTCAAACATGACTTAGACCTTGTTTTTGAAAAACTGTTTATTTCTGTATTACATGATTACAACTTGCTGAAAAGTGTCAACAATGTTCCTTTCATCGAGCTTAAACAGTACAGCAAAAATAGCACTTACAGAGTGAATCAAACATTATTTAGACCTTGTTTGTGAAAAACTGTTTATTTCTGTATTACATGTCACTTGCTGAAAAGTGTCAACAGTGTTCCTATCATCCTGATTAAGCAGTACAGCAAAATTGTACTTACATGACTTAGACCTTGTTTGTGAAAAACTGTTTATTTCTGTATTACATGATTGCAACTTGCTGAAAAGTGTCAACAATGTTCCTATCATCGAGTTTAAACAGTACAGCAAAAATGGAACTTACAGAGTGCATCAAACATGATTTAGACCTTGTTTGTGAAAAAAAATATCTCTGTATTTCATGATTGCAACTTGCTGAAAAGTGTCAACAATGTTCCTTTCATCGAGCTTAAACAGTAAATCAAAATGGTACTTACCGAGTGACTCAAACATGACTTAGACCTTGTTTTTGAAAAACTGTTTATTTCTGTATTACAACTTGCTGAAGTGTCAACAGTGTTTCTATCATCCTGATTAAGCAGTACAGCAAAATTGTACTTACATGACTTAGACCTTGTTTGTGAAAAACTGTTTATTTCTGTATTTCATGATTGCAACTTGCTGAAAAGTGTCAACAATGTTCCTTTCATCGAGTTTAAACAGTACAGCAAAAATGGAACTTACAGAGTGCATCAAACATGATTTAGACCTTGTATGTGAAAAAAATGTTTTTTCTGTATTTCATGATTGCAACTTGCTGAAAAGTGTCAACAATGTTCCTTTCATCGAGCTTAAACAGTACAGCAAAATGGTACTTACAGAGTGACTCAAACATTATTTAGACCTTGTTTTTGAAAAACTGTTTATTTCTGTATTACATGATTGCAACGTGCTGAAAAGTGTCAACAATGTTCCTTTCATCGAGTTTAAACAGTTCAGCAAAAATTGTACCTACAGAGTGCATCAAACATGATTTACACCTTGTTTGTGAAAAACTGTTTTTTTCTGTATTTCATGATTGCAACTTGCTGAAAAGTGTCAACAATGTTCCTTTCATCGAGCTTAAACAGTACAGCAAAATGGTACTTACAGAGTGACTCAAACATGACTTAGACCTTGTTTTTGAAAAACTGTTTATTTCTGTATTACATGATTACAACTTGCTGAAAAGTGTCAACAATGTTCCTTTCATCGAGTTTAAACAGTACAGCAAAAATAGCACTTACAGAGTGCATCAAACATTATTTAGACCTTGTTTGTGAAAAACTGTTTATTTCTGTATTACAACTTGCTGAAAAGTGTCAACAGTGTTTCTATCATCCTGATTAAGCAGTACAGCAAAATTGTACTTACATGACTTAGACCTTGTTTGTGAAAAACTGTTTATTTCTGTATTACATGATTGCAACTTGCTGAAAAGTGTCAACAATGTTCCTTTCATCGAGTTTAAACAGTACAGCAAAAAATGGAACTTACAGAGTGCATCAAACATGATTTAGACCTTGTTTGTGAAAAAAAAAATTCTCTGTATTTCATGATTGCAACTTGCTGAAAAGTGTCAACAATGTTCCTTTCATCGAGCTTAAACAGTACAGCAAAATGGTACTTACAGAGTGACTCAAACATGACTTAGACCTTGTTTTTGAAAAACTGTTTTTTTTCTGTATTTCATGATTGCAACTTGCTGAAAAGTGTCAACAATATTCCTTTCATCGAGATTAAACAGTACAGCAAAATGGTACTTTCAGTGACTCAAACATGACTTAGACCTTGTTTTTGAAAAACTGTTTATTTCTGTATTACATGATTGCAACTTGCTGAAAAGTGTCAACAATGTTCCTTTCATCGAGCTTAAACAGTACAGCAAAATGGTACTTACAGAGTGACTCAAACATTATTTAGACCTTGTTTTTGAAAAACTGTTTATTTCTGTATTACATGATTGCAACGTGCTGAAAAGTGTCAACAATGTTCCTTTCATCGAGTTTAAACAGTTCAGCAAAATTGTACCTACAGAGTGCATCAAACATGATTTACACCTTGTTTGTGAAAAACTGTTTTTTCTGTATTTCATGATTGCAACTTGCTGAAAAGTGTCTACAATGTTCCTTTCATCGAGCTTAAACAGTACAGCAAAATGGTACTTACAGAGTGACTCAAACATGACTTAGACCTTGTTTTTGAAAAACTGTTTATTTCTGTATTACATGATTACAACTTGCTGAAAAGTGTCAACAATGTTCCTTTCATCGAGTTTAAACAGTACAGCAAAAATAGCACTTACAGAGTGCATCAAACATTATTTAGACCTTGTTTGTGAAAAACTGTTTATTTCTGTATTACAACTTGCTGAAAAGTGTCAACAGTGTTTCTATCATCCTGATTAAGCAGTACAGCAAAATTGTACTTACATGACTTAGACCTTGTTTGTGAAAAACTGTTTATTTCTGTATTACATGATTGCAACTTGCTGAAAAGTGTCAACAATGTTCCTTTCATCGAGTTTAAACAGTACAGCAAAAAATGGAACTTACAGAGTGCATCAAACATGATTTAGACCTTGTTTGTGAAAAAAAAATTCTCTGTATTTCATGATTGCAACTTGCTGAAAAGTGTCAACAATGTTCCTTTCATCGAGCTTAAACAGTACAGCAAAATGGTACTTACAGAGTGACTCAAACATGACTTAGACCTTGTTTTTGAAAAACTGTTTTTTTCTGTATTTCATGATTGCAACTTGCTGAAAAGTGTCAACAATATTCCTTTCATCGAGCTTAAACAGTACAGCAAAATGGTACTTTCAGTGACTCAAACATGACTTAGACCTTGTTTTTGAAAAACTGTTTATTTCTGTATTACATGATTGCAACTTGCTGAAAAGTTTCAACAGTGTTCCTATCATCCTGATTAAGCAGTACAGCAGAAATGGACTATCAGAGTGCATCAAACATGATTTAGACCTTGTTTGTGAAAAACTGTTTATTTCTGTATTACATGATTGCAACTTGCTGAAAAGTGTCAACAATGTTCCTTTCATCGAGTTTAAACAGTACAGCAAAAATGGAACTTACAGAGTGCATCAAACATGATTTAGACCTTGTATGTGAAAAAAATGTTTTTCTGTATTTCATGATTGCAACTTGCTGAAAAGTGTCAACAATGTTCCTTTCATCGAGCTTAAACAGTACAGCAAAATGGTACTTACAGAGTGACTCAAACATGACTTAGACCTTGTTTTTGAAAAACTGTTTATTTCTGTATTACATGATTGCAACTTGCTGAAAAGTGTCAACAGTGTTCCTATCATCCTGATTAAACAGTACAGCAGAAATGTACTATCAGAGTGCATCAAACATGATGTAGACCTTGTTTGTGAAAAACTGTTTTTTTCTGTATTTCATGATTGCAACTTGCTGAAAAGTGTCAACAATGTTCCTTTCATCGAGCTTAAACAGTACAGCAAAATGGTACTTACAGAGTGACTCAAACATGACTTAGACCTTGTTTTTGAAAAACTGTTTATTTCTGTATTACATGATTGCAACTTGCTGAAAAGTGTCAACAGTATTCCTTTCATCGAGCTTAAACAGTACAGCAAAATGGTACTTTCAGTGACTCAAACATGACTTAGACCTTGTTTTTGAAAAACTGTTTATTTCTGTATTACATGATTGCAACTTGCTGAAAAGTGTCAACAATGTTCCTTTCATCGAGCTTAAACAGTACAGCAAAATGGTACTTACCGAGTGACTCAAACATGACTTAGACCTTGTTTTTTAAAAACTGTTTATTTCTGTATTATAACTTGCTGAAGTGTCAACAGTGTTTCTATCATCCTGATTAAGCAGTACAGCAAAATTGTACTTACAATGACTTAGACCTTGTTTGTGAAAAACTATTTATTTCTGTATTTCATGATTGCAACTTGCTGAAAAGTGTCAACAATGTTCCTTTCATCGAGTTTAAACAGTACAGCAAAAATGGAACTTACAGAGTGCATCAAACACGATTTAGACCTTGTATGTGAAAAAAATGTTTTTTCTGTATTTCATGATTGCAACTTGCTGAAAAGTGTCAACAATGTTCCTTTCATCGAGCTTAAACAGTACAGCAAAATGGTACTTACAGAGTGACTCAAACATGACTTAGACCTTGTTTTTGAAAAACTGTTTATTTCTGTATTACATGATTGCAACTTGCTGAAAAGTGTCAACAGTGTTCCTATCATCCTGATTAAACAGTACAGCAGAAATGGACTATCAGAGTGCATCAAACATGATGTAGACCTTGTTTGTGAAAAACTGTTTTTTTCTGTATTTCATGATTGCAACTTGCTGAAAAGTGTCAACAATGTTCCTTTCATCGAGCTTAAACAGTACAGCAAAATGGTACTTACAGAGTGACTCAAACATGACTTAGACCTTGTTTTTCAAAAACTGTTTATTTCTGTTATTACATGATTGCAACTTGCTGAAAAGTTTCAACAGTGTTCGCATCATCCTGATTAAGCAGTCCAGCAAAATGGTACTTACAGAGTGACTCAAACATGACTTAGACCTTGTTTTTGAAAAACTGTTTATTTCTGTATTACATGATTGCAACTTGCTGAAAAGTTTCAACAATATTCCCTTCATCCTGAGCTTAAACAGTACAGCAAAATGGTACTTTCAGTGACTCAAACATGACTTAGACCTTGTTTTTGAAAAACTGTTTATTTCTGTATTACATGATTGCAACTTGCTGAAAAGTGTCAACAATGTTCCTTTCATCGAGCTTAAACAGTACAGCAAAATGGTACTTACAGAGTGACTCAAACATGACTTAGACCTTGTTTTTGAAAAACTGTTTATTTCTGTATTACATGATTGCAACTTGCAACTTGCTGAAAAGTGTCAACAGTGTTCCTATCATCCTGATTAAGCAGTACAGCAGAAATGGACTATCAGAGTGCATCAAACATGATGTAGACCTTGTTTGTGAAAAACAGTTTTTTTCTGTATTTCATGATTGCAACTTGCTGAAAAGTGTCAACAATGTTACTTTCATCGAGCTTAACCTCTTGGGGCTAGGTGGGACGCTAGCGTGCCACCCGTGGTGCACTCCATCAACAGCAGGTGCATTTCAAGAGCGGCAAATTTGAATCCAAATAAATGTCAAAATTCAAATTTTTCAAAAATACAACTATGTTACACCATTTGAAAGATAAACATCTCCTTAATCTAACCACGTTTTACGATTTCAAAAAGGTTTTACGGCGAAAGCATAAATTTAGAGTATGTTAGGACAGTACATTTACAAGAGTTGTGTGTAATGTTTTGTCAAGTCAAAGACAGGGTCACCAAAACCATAAAACCAGCTAAAATGATGCACTAACCTTTTACAATCTCCATCAGATGACACTCCTAGGACATTATGTTAGACAATGCATGCATTTTTAGTTCTATCAAGTTCATATTTATATCCAAAAACAGCGTTTTACTATGGCATTGATGTTGAGGAAATCGTTTCCCTCCAATAACCGGCAGTCAAGTCAGCGTCAGAAATTAAATAATTAAAATTAGAAAACATTGGTAAAATATTATATTGTCATTTAAAGAATTATAGATTTACATCTCTTGAACGCAATCAACTTGCCAGATTTAAAAATAACCTTACTGGGAAATCACACTTTGCAATAATCTGAGCACTGCGCCCAGAAAAATACGCGTTGCGATACAGACTAGACGTCATGTTGGGGAGATCTAAAATCGAAAATACTATGTAAATAATCCATTACCTTTGATTCTCTTCATCAGATGTCACTTCCAGGTATCACAGGTCCATAACGAATGTAGTTTTGTTCAAAAAAGCTCATCATTTATGTCCAAAAATCTCCGTCTCGTTAGCACATGATGTAAGCCAGCCGGACTTCTCGTCATGAACGAGGGGAAAAAATATATTTCCGTTCGTTCAAACATGTCAAACGTTGTATAGCATAAATCATTAGGGCCTTTTTAACCAGAACATGAATAATATTCAAGGTGGACGAATGCATACTCTTTTATAACGTATTGGAACGAGGGTACCCAACATGAACTAGCGCGCCAGGTGTCTAATGGGACATCACCGTTCCATGGCTCTTGTTCGGTCAGATCTCCCTCCAGAAGACTCAAAACACTTTGTAAAGGCTGGTGACATCTAGTGGAAGCAATAGGAAGTGCCAAAATATTCCTAAACCCCTGTGTTTTTCAATGGGATAGGTTTAAAGTCAATACAACACATCAGGTATCCACTTCCTGTCAGAAAATGTCTCAGGGTTTTGCCTGCCAAATGAGTTCTGTTATACTCACAGACACCATTCAAACAGTTTTGGAAACTTTAGAGTGTTTTCTATCCATATATAATAAGTATATGCATATTCTAGTTACTGGGTAGGATTAGTAACCAGATTAAATCGGGTACATTTTTTTTATCCAGACGTGCAAATGCTGCCCCCTAGACCCAACAGGTTAAACAGTACAGCAAAATGGTACTTACAGAGTGACTGAAACATGACTTAGACCTTGTTTTTGAAAAACTGTTTTTTTTCTGTATTTCATGATTGCAACTTGCTGAAAAGTGTCAACAATATTCCTTTCATCGAGCTTAAACAGTACAGCAAAATGGTACTTTCAGTGACTCAAACATGACTTAGACCTTGTTTTTGAAAAACTGTTTATTTCTGTATTACATGATTGCAACGTGCTGAAAAGTGTCAACAATGTTCCTTTCATCGAGTTTAAACAGTTCAGCAAAAATTGTACCTACAGAGTGCATCAAACATGATTTACACCTTGTTTGTGAAAAACTGTTTTTTTCTGTATTTCATGATTGCAACTTGCTGAAAAGTGTCTACAATGTTCCTTTCATCGAGCTTAAACAGTACAGCAAAATGGTACTTACAGAGTGACTCAAACATGACTTAGACCTTGTTTTTGAAAAACTGTTTATTTCTGTATTACATGATTACAACTTGCTGAAAAGTGTCAACAATGTTCCTTTCATCGAGTTTAAACAGTACAGCAAAAATAGCACTTACAGAGTGCATCAAACATTATTTAGACCTTGTTTGTGAAAAACTGTTTATTTCTGTATTACAACTTGCTGAAAAGTGTCAACAGTGTTTCTATCATCCTGATTAAGCAGTACAGCAAAATTGTACTTACATGACTTAGACCTTGTTTGTGAAAAACTGTTTATTTCTGTATTACATGATTGCAACTTGCTGAAAAGTGTCAACAATGTTCCTTTCATCGAGTTTAAACAGTACAGCAAAAAATGGAACTTACAGAGTGCATCAAACATGATTTAGACCTTGTTTGTGAAAAAAAAATTCTCTGTATTTCATGATTGCAACTTGCTGAAAAGTGTCAACAATGTTCCTTTCATCGAGCTTAAACAGTACAGCAAAATGGTACTTACAGAGTGACTCAAACATGACTTAGACCTTGTTTTTGAAAAACTGTTTTTTTTCTGTATTTCATGATTGCAACTTGCTGAAAAGTGTCAACAATATTCCTTTCATCGAGCTTAAACAGTACAGCAAAATGGTACTTTCAGTGACTCAAACATGACTTAGACCTTGTTTTTGAAAAACTGTTTATTTCTGTATTACATGATTGCAACTTGCTGAAAAGTTTCAACAGTGTTCCTATCATCCTGATTAAGCAGTACAGCAGAAATGGACTATCAGAGTGCATCAAACATGATTTAGACCTTGTTTGTGAAAAACTGTTTATTTCTGTATTACATGATTGCAACTTGCTGAAAAGTGTCAACAATGTTCCTTTCATCGAGTTTAAACAGTACAGCAAAAATGGAACTTACAGAGTGCATCAAACATGATTTAGACCTTGTATGTGAAAAAAATGTTTTTTCTGTATTTCATGATTGCAACTTGCTGAAAAGTGTCAACAATGTTCCTTTCATCGAGCTTAAACAGTACAGCAAAATGGTACTTACAGAGTGACTCAAACATGACTTAGACCTTGTTTTTGAAAAACTGTTTATTTCTGTATTACATGATTGCAACTTGCTGAAAAGTGTCAACAGTGTTCCTATCATCCTGATTAAACAGTACAGCAGAAATGTACTATCAGAGTGCATCAAACATGATGTAGACCTTGTTTGTGAAAAACTGTTTTTTTCTGTATTTCATGATTGCAACTTGCTGAAAAGTGTCAACAATGTTCCTTTCATCGAGCTTAAACAGTACAGCAAAATGGTACTTACAGAGTGACTCAAACATGACTTAGACCTTGTTTTTGAAAAACTGTTTATTTCTGTATTACATGATTGCAACTTGCTGAAAAGTGTCAACAGTATTCCTTTCATCGAGCTTAAACAGTACAGCAAAATGGTACTTTCAGTGACTCAAACATGACTTAGACCTTGTTTTTGAAAAACTGTTTATTTCTGTATTACATGATTGCAACTTGCTGAAAAGTGTCAACAATGTTCCTTTCATCGAGCTTAAACAGTACAGCAAAATGGTACTTACCGAGTGACTCAAACATGACTTAGACCTTGTTTTTTAAAAACTGTTTATTTCTGTATTATAACTTGCTGAAGTGTCAACAGTGTTTCTATCATCCTGATTAAGCAGTACAGCAAAATTGTACTTACAATGACTTAGACCTTGTTTGTGAAAAACTATTTATTTCTGTATTTCATGATTGCAACTTGCTGAAAAGTGTCAACAATGTTCCTTTCATCGAGTTTAAACAGTACAGCAAAAATGGAACTTACAGAGTGCATCAAACACGATTTAGACCTTGTATGTGAAAAAATGTTTTTTCTGTATTTCATGATTGCAACTTGCTGAAAAGTGTCAACAATGTTCCTTTCATCGAGCTTAAACAGTACAGCAAAATGGTACTTACAGAGTGACTCAAACATGACTTAGACCTTGTTTTTGAAAAACTGTTTATTTCTGTATTACATGATTGCAACTTGCTGAAAAGTGTCAACAGTGTTCCTATCATCCTGATTAAACAGTACAGCAGAAATGGACTATCAGAGTGCATCAAACATGATGTAGACCTTGTTTGTGAAAAACTGTTTTTTTCTGTATTTCATGATTGCAACTTGCTGAAAAGTGTCAACAATGTTCCTTTCATCGAGCTTAAACAGTACAGCAAAATGGTACTTACAGAGTGACTCAAACATGACTTAGACCTTGTTTTTCAAAAACTGTTTATTTCTGTATTACATGATTGCAACTTGCTGAAAAGTGTCAACAGTGTTCCTATCATCCTGATTAAACAGTACAGCAGAAATGGTACTTACAGAGTGACTCAAACATGACTTAGACCTTGTTTGTGAAAAACTGTTTTTTTCTGTATTTCATGATTGCAACTTGCTGAAAAGTGTCAACAATGTTCCTTTCATCGAGCTTAAACAGTACAGCAAAATGGTACTTTCAGTGACTCAAACATGACTTAGACCTTGTTTTTGAAAAACTGTTTATTTCTGTATTACATGATTGCAACTTGCTGAAAAGTGTCAACAGTGTTCGCTATCATCGACTTAAACAGTCCAGCAAAATGGTACTTACAGAGTGACTCAAACATGACTTAGACCTTGTTTTTGAAAAACTGTTTATTTCTGTATTACATGATTGCAACTTGCAACTGTGAAAAGTGTCAACAATATTCCTTTCATCCGAGCTTAAACAGTACAGCAAAATGGTACTTTCAGTGACTCAAACATGACTTAGACCTTGTTTTTGAAAAACTGTTTATTTCTGTATTACATGATTGCAACTTGCTGAAAAGTGTCAACAATGTTCCTTTCATCGAGCTTAACCTCTTGGGGCTAGGTGGGACGCTAGCGTGCCACCCGTGGTGCACTCCATCAACAGCAGGTGCATTTCAAGAGCGGCAAATTTGAATCCAAATAAATGTCAAAATTCAAATTTTTCAAAAATACAACTATGTTACACCATTTGAAAGATAAACATCTCCTTAATCTAACCACGTTTTACGATTTCAAAAAGGTTTTACGGCGAAAGCATAAATTTAGAGTATGTTAGGACAGTACATTTACAAGAGTTGTGTGTAATGTTTTGTCAAGTCAAAGACAGGGTCACCAAAACCATAAAACCAGCTAAAATGATGCACTAACCTTTTACAATCTCCATCAGATGACACTCCTAGGACATTATGTTAGACAATGCATGCATTTTTAGTTCTATCAAGTTCATATTTATATCCAAAAACAGCGTTTTACTATGGCATTGATGTTGAGGAAATCGTTTCCTCCAATAACCGGCAGTCAAGTCAGCGTCACAAATTAAATAATTAAAATTAGAAAACATTGGTAAAATATTATATTGTCATTTAAAGAATTATAGATTTACATCTTTTGAACGCAATCAACTTGCCAGATTTAAAAATAACCTTACTGGGAAATCACACTTTGCAATAATCTGAGCACTGCGCCCAGAAAAATACGCGTTGCGATACAGACTAGACGTCATGTTGGGGAGATCTAAAATCGAAAATACTATGTAAATAATCCATTACCTTTGATTCTCTTCATCAGATGTCACTTCCAGGTATCACAGGTCCATAACGAATGTAGTTTTGTTCAAAAAAGCTCATCATTTATGTCCAAAAATCTCCGTCTCGTTAGCACATGATGTAAGCCAGCCGGACTTCTCGTCATGAACGAGGGGAAAAAATATATTTCCGTTCGTTCAAACATGTCAAACGTTGTATAGCATAAATCATTAGGGCCTTTTTAACCAGAACATGAATAATATTCAAGGTGGACGAATGCATACTCTTTTATAACGTATTGGAACGAGGGTACCCAACATCAACTCGCGCGCAAGGTGTCTAATGGGCCATCACCGTTTCATGGCTCTTGTTCGGTCAGATCTCCCTCCAGAAGACTCAAAACACTTTGTAAAGGCTGGTGACATCTAGTGGAAGCAATAGGAAGTGCCCAAATATTCCTAAACCCCTGTGTTTTTCAATGGGATAGGTTTAAAGTCAATACAACACATCAGGTATCCACTTCCTGTCAGAAAATGTCTCAGGGTTTTGCCTGCCAAATGAGTTCTGTTATACTCACAGACACCATTCAAACAGTTTTGGAAACTTTAGAGTGTTTTCTATCCATATATAATAAGTATATGCATATTCTAGTTACTGGGTAGGATTAGTAACCAGATTAAATCGGGTACATTTTTTTTATCCAGACGTGCAAATGCTGCCCCCTAGACCCAACAGGTTAAACAGTACAGCAAAATGGTACTTACAGAGTGACTCAAACATGACTTAGACCTTGTTTTTGAAAAACTGTTTATTTCTGTATTACATGATTGCAACTTGCTGAAAAGTGTCAACAATGTTCCTATCATCCTGAGCTTAAGCAATACAGAATAATTTGTGACTTAGACCTTGTTTTTGAAAAACTGTTTATTTCTGTATTACATGTTGCAACTTGCTGAAAAGTGTCAACAGTGTTCCTATCATCCTGATTAAACAGTACAGCAGAAATGGACTATCAGATGCATCAAACATATTTAGACCTTGTTTGTGAAAAACTGTTTTTTCTGTATTTCATGATTGCAACTTGCTGAAAAGTGTCAACAGTGTTCCTTTCATCCGAGCTTAAACAGTACAGCAAAATGGTACTTACAGAGTGACTCAAACATGACTTAGACCTTGTTTTTGAAAAACTGTTTTTTTTCTGTATTTCATGATTGCAACTTGCTGAAAAGTGTCAACAATATTCCTTTCATCGAGCTTAAACAGTACAGCAAAATGGTACTTTCAGTGACTCAAACATGACTTAGACCTTGTTTTTGAAAAACTGTTTATTTCTGTATTACATGATTGCAACTTGCTGAAAAGTGTCAACAGTGTTCCTATCATCCTGATTAAGCAGTACAGCAGAAATGGTACTTACTGAGTGACTCAAACATGACTTAGACATTGTTTTTGAAAAACTGTTTATTTCTGTATTACAACTTGCTGAAAAGTGTCAACAGTGTTTCTATCATCCTGATTAAGCAGTACAGAAAAATTGTACTTAGACCTTGTTTTTGAAAAACTGTTTATTTCTGTATTACATGATTGCAACTTGCTGAAAAGTGTCAACAGTGTTCCTTTCATCCGAGCTTAAACAGTACAGCAAAATGGTACTTACCGAGTGACTCAAACATGACTTAGACCTTGTTTGTGAAAAACTGTTTATTTCTGTATTTCATGATTGCAACTTGCTGAAAAGTGTCAACAATGTTCCTTTCATCGAGCTTAAACAGTACAGCAAAATGGAACTTACAGAGTCCATCAAACATGACTTAGACCTTGTTTGTGAAAAAATGTTTTTTCTGTATTTCATGATTGCAACTTGCTGATAAGTGTCAACAGTGTTCCTTTCATCCTGAGCTTAAACAGTACAGCAAAATGGTACTTACAGAGTGACTCAAACATTATTTAGACCTTGTTTTTGAAAAACTGTTTATTTCTGTATTACATCATTGCAACGTGCTGAAAAGTGTCAACAATGTTCCTTTCATCGAGTTTAAACAGTACAGCAAAAATTGTACCTACAGAGTGCATCAAACATGATTTACACCTTGTTTGTGAAAAACTGTTTTTTTCTGTATTTCATGATTGCAACTTGCTGAAAAGTGTCAACAATGTTCCTTTCATCGAGCTTAAACAGTACAGCAAAATGGTACTTACAGAGTGACTCAAACATGACTTAGACCTTGTTTTTGAAAAACTGTTTATTTCTGTATTACATGATTACAACTTGCTGAAAAGTGTCAACAATGTTCCTTTCATCGAGTTTAAACAGTACAGCAAAAATAGCACTTACAGAGTGCATCAAACATTATTTAGACCTTGTTTGTGAAAAACTGTTTATTTCTGTATTACATGACTTGCTGAAAAGTGTCAACAGTGTTTCTATCATCCTGATTAAGCAGTACAGCAAAATTGTACTTACATGACTTAGACCTTGTTTGTGAAAAACTGTTTATTTCTGTATTACATGATTGCAACTTGCTGAAAAGTGTCAACAATGTTCCTTTCATCGAGTTTAAACAGTACAGCAAAAAATGGAACTTACAGAGTGCATCAAACATGATTTAGACCTTGTTTGTGAAAAAATAATTCTCTGTATTTCATGATTGCAACTTGCTGAAAAGTGTCAACAATGTTCCTTTCATCGAGCTTAAACAGTACAGCAAAATGGTACTTACAGAGTGACTCAAACATGACTTAGACCTTGTTTTTGAAAAACTGTTTTTTTCTGTATTTCATGATTGCAACTTGCTGAAAAGTGTCAACAATATTCCTTTCATCGAGCTTAAACAGTACAGCAAAATGGTACTTTCAGTGACTCAAACATGACTTAGACCTTGTTTTTGAAAAACTGTTTATTTCTGTATTACATGATTGCAACTTGCTGAAAAGTGTCAACAATGTTCCTTTCATCGAGCTTAAACAGTACAGCAAAATGGTACTTACAGAGTGACTCAAACATTATTTAGACCTTGTTTTTGAAAAACTGTTTATTTCTGTATTACATCATTGCAACGTGCTGAAAAGTGTCAACAATGTTCCTTTCATCGAGTTTAAACAGTTCAGCAAAAATTGTACCTACAGAGTGCATCAAACATGATTTACACCTTGTTTGTGAAAAACTGTTTTTTCTGTATTTCATGATTGCAACTTGCTGAAAAGTGTCAACAATGTTCCTTTCATCGAGCTTAAACAGTACAGCAAAATGGTACTTACAGAGTGACTCAAACATGACTTAGACCTTGTTTTTGAAAAACTGTTTATTTCTGTATTACATGATTACAACTTGCTGAAAAGTGTCAACAATGTTCCTTTCATCGAGTTTAAACAGTACAGCAAAAATAGCACTTACAGAGTGCATCAAACATTATTTAGACCTTGTTTGTGAAAAACTGTTTATTTCTGTATTACAACTTGCTGAAAAGTGTCAACAGTGTTTCTATCACCCTGATTAAGCAGTACAGCAAAATTGTACTTACATGACTTAGACCTTGTTTGTGAAAAACTGTTTATTTCTGTATTACATGATTGCAACTTGCTGAAAAGTGTCAACAATGTTCCTTTCATCGAGTTTAAACAGTACAGCAAAAAATGGAACTTACAGAGTGCATCAAACATGATTTAGACCTTGTTTGTGAAAAAAAATTCTCTGTATTTCATGATTGCAACTTGCTGAAAAGTGTCAACAATGTTCCTTTCATCGAGCTTAAACAGTACAGCAAAATGGTACTTACAGAGTGACTCAAACATGACTTAGACCTTGTTTTTGAAAAACTGTTTTTTTCTGTATTTCATGATTGCAACTTGCTGAAAAGTGTCAACAATATTCCTTTCATCGAGCTTAAACAGTACAGCAAAATGGTACTTTCAGTGACTCAAACATGACTTAGACCTTGTTTTTGAAAAACTGTTTATTTCTGTATTACATGATTGCAACTTGCTGAAAAGTGTCAACAATGTTCCTTTCATCGAGCTTAAACAGTACAGCAAAATGGTACTTACAGAGTGACTCAAACATTATTTAGACCTTGTTTTTGAAAAACTGTTTATTTCTGTATTACATGATTGCAACGTGCTGAAAAGTGTCAACAATGTTCCTTTCATCGAGTTTAAACAGTTCAGCAAAAATTGTACCTACAGAGTGCATCAAACATGATTTACAACTTGTTTGTGAAAAACTGTTTTTTTCTGTATTTCATGATTGCAACTTGCTGAAAAGTGTCAACAATGTTCCTTTCATCGAGCTTAAACAGTACAGCAAAATGGTACTTACAGAGTGACTCAAACATGACTTAGACCTTGTTTTTGAAAAACTGTTTATTTCTGTATTACATGATTACAACTTGCTGAAAAGTGTCAACAATGTTCCTTTCATCGAGTTTAAACAGTACAGCAAAAATAGCACTTACAGAGTGCATCAAACATTATTTAGACCTTGTTTGTGAAAAACTGTTTATTTCTGTATTACAACTTGCTGAAAAGTGTCAACAGTGTTTCTATCATCCTGATTAAGCAGTACAGCAAAATTGTACTTACATGACTTAGACCTTGTTTGTGAAAAACTGTTTATTTCTGTATTACATGATTGCAACTTGCTGAAAAGTGTCAACAATGTTCCTTTCATCGAGTTTAAACAGTACAGCAAAAATGGAACTTACAGAGTGCATCAAACATGATTTAGACCTTGTTTGTGAAAAAAAATTCTCTGTATTTCATGATTGCAACTTGCTGAAAAGTGTCAACAATGTTCCTTTCATCGAGCTTAAACAGTACAGCAAAATGGTACTTACAGAGTGACTCAAACATGACTTAGACCTTGTTTTTGAAAAACTGTTTTTTTCTGTATTTCATGATTGCAACTTGCTGAAAAGTGTCAACAATATTCCTTTCATCGAGCTTAAACAGTACAGCAAAATGGTACTTTCAGTGACTCAAACATGACTTAGACCTTGTTTTTGAAAAACTGTTTATTTCTGTATTACATGATTGCAACTTGCTGAAAAGTTTCAACAGTGTTCCTATCATCCTGATTAAGCAGTACAGCAGAAATGGACTATCAGAGTGCATCAAACATGATTTAGACCTTGTTTGTGAAAAACTGTTTTTTCTGTATTTCATGATTGCAACTTGCTGAAAAGTGTCAACAATGTTCCTTTCATCGAGCTTAAACAGTACAGCAAAATGGTACTTACCGAGTGACTCAAACATGACTTAGACCTTGTTTTTTAAAAACTGTTTATTTCTGTATTATAACTTGCTGAAGTGTCAACAGTGTTTCTATCATCCTGATTAAGCAGTACAGCAAAATTGTACTTACAATGACTTAGACCTTGTTTGTGAAAAACTATTTATTTCTGTATTTCATGATTGCAACTTGCTGAAAAGTGTCAACAATGTTCCTTTCATCGAGTTTAAACAGTACAGCAAAAATGGAACTTACAGAGTGCATCAAACATGATTTAGACCTTGTATGTGAAAAAATGTTTTTTCTGTATTTCATGATTGCAACTTGCTGAAAAGTGTCAACAATGTTCCTTTCATCGAGCTTAAACAGTACAGCAAAATGGTACTTACAGAGTGACTCAAACATGACTTAGACCTTGTTTTTGAAAAACTGTTTATTTCTGTATTACATGATTGCAACTTGCTGAAAAGTGTCAACAGTGTTCCTATCATCCTGATTAAACAGTACAGCAGAAATGGACTATCAGAGTGCATCAAACATGATGTAGACCTTGTTTGTGAAAAACTGTTTTTTTCTGTATTTCATGATTGCAACTTGCTGAAAAGTGTCAACAATGTTCCTTTCATCGAGCTTAAACAGTACAGCAAAATGGTACTTACAGAGTGACTCAAACATGACTTAGACCTTGTTTTTGAAAAACTGTTTTTTTTCTGTATTTCATGATTGCAACTTGCTGAAAAGTGTCAACAATATTCCTTTCATCGAGCTTAAACAGTACAGCAAAATGGTACTTTCAGTGACTCAAACATGACTTAGACCTTGTTTTTGAAAAACTGTTTATTTCTGTATTACATGATTGCAACTTGCTGAAAAGTGTCAACAGTGTTCCTATCATCCTGATTAAGCAGTACAGCAGAAATGGTACTTACTGAGTGACTCAAACATGACTTAGACATTGTTTTTGAAAAACTGTTTATTTCTGTATTACAACTTGCTGAAGTGTCAACAGTGTTTCTATCATCCTGATTAAGCAGTACAGCAAAATTGTACTTACATGACTTAGACCTTGTTTGTGAAAAACTGTTTATTTCTGTATTTCATGATTGCAACTTGCTGAAAAGTGTCAACAATGTTCCTTTCATCGAGTTTAAACAGTACAGCAAAAATGGAACTTACAGAGTGCATCAAACATGATTTAGACCTTGTATGTGAAAAAAATGTTTTTTCTGTATTTCATGATTGCAACTTGCTGAAAAGTGTCAACAATGTTCCTTTCATCGAGCTTAAACAGTACAGCAAAATGGTACTTACAGAGTGACTCAAACATGACTTAGACCTTGTTTTTGAAAAACTGTTTATTTCTGTATTACATGATTGCAACTTGCTGAAAAGTGTCAACAGTGTTCCTATCATCCTGATTAAACAGTACAGCAGAAATGGACTATCAGAGTGCATCAAACATGATGTAGACCTTGTTTGTGAAAAACTGTTTTTTCTGTATTTCATGATTGCAACTTGCTGAAAAGTGTCAACAATGTTCCTTTCATCGAGCTTAAACAGTACAGCAAAATGGTACTTACAGAGTGACTCAAACATGACTTAGACCTTGTTTTTGAAAAACTGTTTTTTTTCTGTATTTCATGATTGCAACTTGCTGAAAAGTGTCAACAATATTCCTTTCATCGAGCTTAAACAGTACAGCAAAATGGTACTTTCAGTGACTCAAACATGACTTAGACCTTGTTTTTGAAAAACTGTTTATTTCTGTATTACATGATTGCAACTTGCTGAAAAGTGTCAACAGTGTTCCTATCATCCTGATTAAGCAGTACAGCAGAAATGGTACTTACTGAGTGACTCAAACATGACTTAGACATTGTTTTTGAAAAACTGTTTATTTCTGTATTACAACTTGCTGAAAAGTGTCAACAGTGTTTCTATCATCCTGATTAAGCAGTACAGAAAAATTGTACTTAGACCTTGTTTTTGAAAAACTGTTTATTTCTGTATTACATGATTGCAACTTGCTGAAAAGTGTCAACAATGTTCCTTTCATCGAGCTTAAACAGTAAAGCAAAATGGTACTTACCGAGTGACTCAAACATGACTTAGACCTTGTTTTTGAAAAACTGTTTATTTCTGTATTACAACTTGCTGAAGTGTCAACAGTGTTTCTATCATCCTGATTAAGCAGTACAGCAAAATTGTACTTACATGACTTAGACCTTGTTTGTGAAAAACTGTTTATTTCTGTATTTCATGATTGCAACTTGCTGAAAAGTGTCAACAATGTTCCTTTCATCGAGTTTAAACAGTACAGCAAAAATGGAACTTACAGAGTGCATCAAACATGATTTAGACCTTGTATGTGAAAAAAATGTTTTTTCTGTATTTCATGATTGCAACTTGCTGAAAAGTGTCAACAATGTTCCTTTCATCGAGCTTAAACAGTACAGCAAAATGGTACTTACAGAGTGACTCAAACATTATTTAGACCTTGTTTTTGAAAAACTGTTTATTTCTGTATTACATGATTGCAACGTGCTGAAAAGTGTCAACAATGTTCCTTTCATCGAGTTTAAACAGTTCAGCAAAAATTGTACCTACAGAGTGCATCAAACATGATTTACACCTTGTTTGTGAAAAACTGTTTTTTTCTGTATTTCATGATTGCAACTTGCTGAAAAGTGTCAACAATGTTCCTTTCATCGAGCTTAAACAGTACAGCAAAATGGTACTTACAGAGTGACTCAAACATGACTTAGACCTTGTTTTTGAAAAACTGTTTATTTCTGTATTACATGATTACAACTTGCTGAAAAGTGTCAACAATGTTCCTTTCATCGAGTTTAAACAGTACAGCAAAAATAGCACTTACAGAGTGCATCAAACATTATTTAGACCTTGTTTGTGAAAAACTGTTTATTTCTGTATTACAACTTGCTGAAAAGTGTCAACAGTGTTTCTATCATCCTGATTAAGCAGTACAGCAAAATTGTACTTACATGACTTAGACCTTGTTTGTGAAAAACTGTTTATTTCTGTATTACATGATTGCAACTTGCTGAAAAGTGTCAACAATGTTCCTTTCATCGAGTTTAAACAGTACAGCAAAAATGGAACTTACAGAGTGCATCAAACATGATTTAGACCTTGTTTGTGAAAAAAAAATTCTCTGTATTTCATGATTGCAACTTGCTGAAAAGTGTCAACAATGTTCCTTTCATCGAGCTTAAACAGTACAGCAAAATGGTACTTACAGAGTGACTCAAACATGACTTAGACCTTGTTTTTGAAAAACTGTTTTTTTCTGTATTTCATGATTGCAACTTGCTGAAAAGTGTCAACAATATTCCTTTCATCGAGCTTAAACAGTACAGCAAAATGGTACTTTCAGTGACTCAAACATGACTTAGACCTTGTTTTTGAAAAACTGTTTATTTCTGTATTACATGATTGCAACTTGCTGAAAAGTGTCAACAATGTTCCTTTCATCGAGCTTAAACAGTACAGCAAAATGGTACTTACAGAGTGACTCAAACATTATTTAGACCTTGTTTTTGAAAAACTGTTTATTTCTGTATTACATGATTGCAACGTGCTGAAAAGTGTCAACAATGTTCCTTTCATCGAGTTTAAACAGTTCAGCAAAAATTGTACCTACAGAGTGCATCAAACATGATTTACACCTTGTTTGTGAAAAACTGTTTTTTCTGTATTTCATGATTGCAACTTGCTGAAAAGTGTCAACAATGTTCCTTTCATCGAGCTTAAACAGTACAGCAAAATGGTACTTACAGAGTGACTCAAACATGACTTAGACCTTGTTTTTGAAAAACTGTTTATTTCTGTATTACATGATTACAACTTGCTGAAAAGTGTCAACAATGTTCCTTTCATCGAGTTTAAACAGTACAGCAAAAATAGCACTTACAGAGTGCATCAAACATTATTTAGACCTTGTTTGTGAAAAACTGTTTATTTCTGTATTACAACTTGCTGAAAAGTGTCAACAGTGTTTCTATCATCCTGATTAAGCAGTACAGCAAAATTGTACTTACATGACTTAGACCTTGTTTGTGAAAAACTGTTTATTTCTGTATTACATGATTGCAACTTGCTGAAAAGTGTCAACAATGTTCCTTTCATCGAGTTTAAACAGTACAGCAAAAAATGGAACTTACAGAGTGCATCAAACATGATTTAGACCTTGTTTGTGAAAAAAAAATTCTCTGTATTTCATGATTGCAACTTGCTGAAAAGTGTCAACAATGTTCCTTTCATCGAGCTTAAACAGTACAGCAAAATGGTACTTACAGAGTGACTCAAACATGACTTAGACCTTGTTTTTGAAAAACTGTTTTTTTCTGTATTTCATGATTGCAACTTGCTGAAAAGTGTCAACAATATTCCTTTCATCGAGCTTAAACAGTACAGCAAAATGGTACTTTCAGTGACTCAAACATGACTTAGACCTTGTTTTTGAAAAACTGTTTATTTCTGTATTACATGATTGCAACTTGCTGAAAAGTTTCAACAGTGTTCCTATCATCCTGAGCTTAAGCAGTACAGCAAAATGGTACTTACAGAGTGACTCAAACATGATTTAGACCTTGTTTTTGAAAAACTGTTTATTTCTGTATTACATGATTGCAACTTGCTGAAAAGTGTCAACAATGTTCCTTTCATCGAGTTTAAACAGTTCAGCAAAAATTGTACCTACAGAGTGCATCAAACATGATTTACAACTTGTTTGTGAAAAACTGTTTTTTCTGTATTTCATGATTGCAACTTGCTGAAAAGTGTCAACAATGTTCCTTTCATCGAGCTTAAACAGTACAGCAAAATGGTACTTACAGAGTGACTCAAACATGACTTAGACCTTGTTTTTGAAAAACTGTTTATTTCTGTATTACATGATTGCAACTTGCTGAAAAGTGTCAACAATGTTCCTTTCATCGAGTTTAAACAGTACAGCAAAAATAGCACTTACAGAGTGCATCAAACATTATTTAGACCTTGTTTGTGAAAAACTGTTTATTTCTGTATTACAACTTGCTGAAAAGTGTCAACAGTGTTTCTATCATCCTGATTAAGCAGTACAGCAAAATTGTACTTACATGACTTAGACCTTGTTTGTGAAAAACTGTTTATTTCTGTATTACATGATTGCAACTTGCTGAAAAGTGTCAACAATGTTCCTTTCATCGAGTTTAAACAGTACAGCAAAAATGGAACTTACAGAGTGCATCAAACATGATTTAGACCTTGTTTGTGAAAAAATATTCTCTGTATTTCATGATTGCAACTTGCTGAAAAGTGTCAACAATGTTCCTTTCATCGAGCTTAAACAGTACAGCAAAATGGTACTTACAGAGTGACTCAAACATGACTTAGACCTTGTTTTTGAAAAACTGTTTTTTTTCTGTATTTCATGATTGCAACTTGCTGAAAAGTGTCAACAATATTCCTTTCATCGAGCTTAAACAGTACAGCAAAATGGTACTTTCAGTGACTCAAACATGACTTAGACCTTGTTTTTGAAAAACTGTTTATTTCTGTATTACATGATTGCAACTTGCTGAAAAGTGTCAACAGTGTTCCTATCATCCTGATTAAGCAGTACAGCAGAAATGGACTATCAGAGTGCATCAAACATGATTTAGACCTTGTTTGTGAAAAACTGTTTTTTTCTGTATTTCATGATTGCAACTTGCTGAAAAGTGTCAACAATGTTCCTTTCATCGAGCTTAAACAGTACAGCAAAATGGTACTTACCGAGTGACTCAAACATGACTTAGACCTTGTTTTTAAAAACTGTTTATTTCTGTATTATAACTTGCTGAAGTGTCAACAGTGTTTCTATCATCCTGATTAAGCAGTACAGCAAAATTGTACTTACAATGACTTAGACCTTGTTTGTGAAAAACTATTTATTTCTGTATTTCATGATTGCAACTTGCTGAAAAGTGTCAACAATGTTCCTTTCATCGAGTTTAAACAGTACAGCAAAATGGAACTTACAGAGTGCATCAAACATGATTTAGACCTTGTATGTGAAAAAAATGTTTTTTCTGTATTTCATGATTGCAACTTGCTGAAAAGTGTCAACAATGTTCCTTTCATCGAGCTTAAACAGTACAGCAAAATGGTACTTACAGAGTGACTCAAACATGACTTAGACCTTGTTTTTGAAAAACTGTTTATTTCTGTATTACATGATTGCAACTTGCTGAAAAGTGTCAACAGTGTTCCTATCATCCTGATTAAACAGTACAGCAGAAATGGACTATCAGAGTGCATCAAACATGATGTAGACCTTGTTTGTGAAAAACTGTTTTTTCTGTATTTCATGATTGCAACTTGCTGAAAAGTGTCAACAATGTTCCTTTCATCGAGCTTAAACAGTACAGCAAAATGGTACTTACAGAGTGACTCAAACATGACTTAGACCTTGTTTTTGAAAAACTGTTTTTTTCTGTATTACATGATTGCAACTTGCTGAAAAGTGTCAACAATATTCCTTTCATCGAGCTTAAACAGTACAGCAAAATGGTACTTTCAGTGACTCAAACATGACTTAGACCTTGTTTTTGAAAAACTGTTTATTTCTGTATTACATGATTGCAACTTGCTGAAAAGTGTCAACAGTGTTCCTATCATCCTGATTAAGCAGTACAGCAGAAATGGTACTTACTGAGTGACTCAAACATGACTTAGACATTGTTTTTGAAAAACTGTTTATTTCTGTATTACAACTTGCTGAAGTGTCAACAGTGTTTCTATCATCCTGATTAAGCAGTACAGCAAAATTGTACTTACATGACTTAGACCTTGTTTGTGAAAAACTGTTTATTTCTGTATTTCATGATTGCAACTTGCTGAAAAGTGTCAACAATGTTCCTTTCATCGAGCTTAAACAGTACAGCAAAAATGGAACTTACAGAGTGCATCAAACATGATTTAGACCTTGTTTGTGAAAAAAATGTTTTTTCTGTATTTCATGATTGCAACTTGCTGAAAAGTGTCAACAATGTTCCTTTCATCCGAGCTTAAGCAGTACAGCAAAATGGTACTTACAGAGTGACTCAAACTGACTTAGACCTTGTTTTTGAAAAACTGTTTATTTCTGTATTACATGATTGCAACTTGCTGAAAAGTGTCAACAGTGTTCCTATCATCCTGATTAAACAGTACAGCAGAAATGGACTATCAGAGTGCATCAAACATGATTTAGACCTTGTTTGTGAAAAACTGTTTTTTTCTGTATTTCATGATTGCAACTTGCTGAAAAGTGTCAACAATGTTCCTTTCATCGAGCTTAAACAGTACAGCAAAATGGTACTTACAGAGTGACTCAAACATGACTTAGACCTTGTTTTTGAAAAACTGTTTTTTTTCTGTATTTCATGATTGCAACTTGCTGAAAAGTGTCAACAATATTCCTTTCATCGAGCTTAAAGAGTACAGCAAAATGGTACTTTCAGTGACTCAAACATGACTTAGACCTTGTTTTTGAAAAACTGTTTATTTCTGTATTACATGATTGCAACTTGCTGAAAAGTGTCAACAGTGTTCCTATCATCCTGATTAAGCAGTACAGCAGAAATGGTACTTACTGAGTGACTCAAACATGACTTAGACATTGTTTTTGAAAAACTGTTTATTTCTGTATTACAACTTGCTGAAAAGTGTCAACAGTGTTTCTATCATCCTGATTAAGCAGTACAGAAAAATTGTACTTAGACCTTGTTTTTGAAAAACTGTTTATTTCTGTATTACATGATTGCAACTTGCTGAAAAGTGTCAACAATGTTCCTTTCATCGAGCTTAAACAGTAAATCAAAATGGTACTTACCGAGTGACTCAAACATGACTTAGACCTTGTTTTTGAAAAACTGTTTATTTCTGTATTACAACTTGCTGAAAAGTGTCAACAATGTTTCTATCATCCTGACTTAAGCAGTACAGCAAAATTGTACTTACATGACTTAGACCTTGTTTGTGAAAAACTGTTTATTTCTGTATTTCATGATTGCAACTTGCTGAAAAGTGTCAACAATGTTCCTTTCATCGAGTTTAAACAGTACAGCAAAAATGGAACTTACAGAGTGAATCAAACATGACTTAGACCTTGTTTGTGAAAAAAATGTTTTTTTCTGTATTTCATGATTGCAACTTGCTGAAAAGTGTCAACAATGTTCCTTTCATCGAGCTTAAACAGTACAGCAAAATGGTACTTACAGAGTGACTCAAACATTATTTAGACCTTGTTTTTGAAAAACTGTTTATTTCTGTATTACATGATTGCAACGTGCTGAAAAGTGTCAACAATGTTCCTTTCATCGAGTTTAAACAGTTCAGCAAAAATTGTACCTACAGAGTGCATCAAACATGATTTACACCTTGTTTGTGAAAAACTGTTTTTTTCTGTATTTCATGATTGCAACTTGCTGAAAAGTGTCAACAATGTTCCTTTCATCGAGCTTAAACAGTACAGCAAAATGGTACTTACAGAGTGACTCAAACATGACTTAGACCTTGTTTTTGAAAAACTGTTTATTTCTGTATTACATGATTACAACTTGCTGAAAAGTGTCAACAATGTTCCTTTCATCGAGTTTAAACAGTACAGCAAAAATAGCACTTACAGAGTGCATCAAACATTATTTAGACCTTGTTTGTGAAAAACTGTTTATTTCTGTATTACAACTTGCTGAAAAGTGTCAACAGTGTTTCTATCATCCTGATTAAGCAGTACAGCAAAATTGTACTTACATGACTTAGACCTTGTTTGTGAAAAACTGTTTATTTCTGTATTACATGATTGCAACTTGCTGAAAAGTGTCAACAATGTTCCTTTCATCGAGTTTAAACAGTACAGCAAAAATGGAACTTACAGAGTGCATCAAACATGATTTAGACCTTGTTTGTGAAAAAAAAATTCTCTGTATTTCATGATTGCAACTTGCTGAAAAGTGTCAACAATGTTCCTTTCATCGAGCTTAAACAGTACAGCAAAATGGTACTTACAGAGTGACTCAAACATGACTTAGACCTTGTTTTTGAAAAACTGTTTTTTTCTGTATTTCATGATTGCAACTTGCTGAAAAGTGTCAACAATATTCCTTTCATCGAGCTTAAACAGTACAGCAAAATGGTACTTTCAGTGACTCAAACATGACTTAGACCTTGTTTTTGAAAAACTGTTTATTTCTGTATTACATGATTGCAACTTGCTGAAAAGTTTCAACAGTGTTCCTATCATCCTGATTAAGCAGTACAGCAGAAATGGACTATCAGAGTGCATCAAACATGATTTAGACCTTGTTTGTGAAAAACTGTTTATTTCTGTATTACATGATTGCAACTTGCTGAAAAGTGTCAACAATGTTCCTTTCATCGAGTTTAAACAGTACAGCAAAAATGGAACTTACAGAGTGCATCAAACATGATTTAGACCTTGTTTGTGAAAAAATGTTTTTTCTGTATTTCATGATTGCAACTTGCTGAAAAGTGTCAACAATGTTCCTTTCATCGAGCTTAAACAGTACAGCAAAATGGTACTTACAGAGTGACTCAAACATGACTTAGACCTTGTTTTTGAAAAACTGTTTATTTCTGTATTACATGATTGCAACTTGCTGAAAAGTGTCAACAGTGTTCCTATCATCCTGATTAAACAGTACAGCAGAAATGTACTATCAGAGTGCATCAAACATGATGTAGACCTTGTTTGTGAAAAACTGTTTTTTTCTGTATTTCATGATTGCAACTTGCTGAAAAGTGTCAACAATGTTCCTTTCATCGAGCTTAAACAGTACAGCAAAATGGTACTTACAGAGTGACTCAAACATGACTTAGACCTTGTTTTTGAAAAACTGTTTATTTCTGTATTACATGATTGCAACTTGCTGAAAAGTGTCAACAGTATTCCTTTCATCGAGCTTAAACAGTACAGCAAAATGGTACTTTCAGTGACTCAAACATGACTTAGACCTTGTTTTTGAAAAACTGTTTATTTCTGTATTACATGATTGCAACTTGCTGAAAAGTGTCAACAATGTTCCTTTCATCGAGCTTAAACAGTACAGCAAAATGGTACTTACCGAGTGACTCAAACATGACTTAGACCTTGTTTTTTAAAAACTGTTTATTTCTGTATTATAACTTGCTGAAGTGTCAACAGTGTTTCTATCATCCTGATTAAGCAGTACAGCAAAATTGTACTTACAATGACTTAGACCTTGTTTGTGAAAAACTATTTATTTCTGTATTTCATGATTGCAACTTGCTGAAAAGTGTCAACAATGTTCCTTTCATCGAGTTTAAACAGTACAGCAAAAATGGAACTTACAGAGTGCATCAAACACGATTTAGACCTTGTATGTGAAAAAAATGTTTTTCTGTATTTCATGATTGCAACTTGCTGAAAAGTGTCAACAATGTTCCTTTCATCGAGCTTAAACAGTACAGCAAAATGGTACTTACAGAGTGACTCAAACATGACTTAGACCTTGTTTTTGAAAAACTGTTTATTTCTGTATTACATGATTGCAACTTGCTGAAAAGTGTCAACAGTGTTCCTATCATCCTGATTAAACAGTACAGCAGAAATGGACTATCAGAGTGCATCAAACATGATGTAGACCTTGTTTGTGAAAAACTGTTTTTTTCTGTATTTCATGATTGCAACTTGCTGAAAAGTGTCAACAATGTTCCTTTCATCGAGCTTAAACAGTACAGCAAAATGGTACTTACAGAGTGACTCAAACATGACTTAGACCTTGTTTTTGAAAAACTGTTTATTTCTGTATTACATGATTGCAACTTGCTGAAAAGTGTCAACAGTGTTCCGATCATCCTGATTAAACAGTACAGCAGAAATGGACTATCAGAGTGCATCAAACATGATGTAGACCTTGTTTGTGAAAAACTGTTTTTTTCTGTATTTCATGATTGCAACTTGCTGAAAAGTGTCAACAATGTTCCTTTCATCGAGCTTAAACAGTACAGCAAAATGGTACTTACAGAGTGACTCAAACATGACTTAGACCTTGTTTTTCAAAAACTGTTTATTTCTGTTATTACATGATTGCAACTTGCTGAAAAGTTTCAACAGTGTTCGCATCATCCTGATTAAGCAGTCCAGCAAAATGGTACTTACAGAGTGACTCAAACATGACTTAGACCTTGTTTTTGAAAAACTGTTTATTTCTGTATTACATGATTGCAACTTGCTGAAAAGTGTCAACAATATTCCTTTCATCGAGCTTAAACAGTACAGCAAAATGGTACTTTCAGTGACTCAAACATGACTTAGACCTTGTTTTTGAAAAACTGTTTATTTCTGTATTACATGATTGCAACTTGCTGAAAAGTGTCAACAATGTTCCTTTCATCGAGCTTAAACAGTACAGCAAAATGGTACTTACAGAGTGACTCAAACATGACTTAGACCTTGTTTTTGAATAACTGTTTATTTCTGTATTACATGATTGCAACTTGCTGAAAAGTGTCAACAGTGTTCCTATCATCCTGATTAAGCAGTACAGAATAATTGTACTTAGACCTTGTTTTTGAAAAACGGTTTATTTCTGTATTACATGATTGCAACTTGCTGAAAAGTGTCAACAGTGTTCCTATCATCCTGATTAAACAGTACAGCAGAAATGGACTATCAGAGTGCATCAAACATGATTTAGACCTTGTTTGTGAAAAACTGTTTTTTTCTGTATTTCATGATTGCAACTTGCTGAAAAGTGTCAACAATGTTCCTTTCATCGAGCTTAAACAGTACAGCAAAATGGTACTTACAGAGTGACTCAAACATGACTTAGACCTTGTTTTTGAAAAACTGTTTTTTTTCTGTATTTCATGATTGCAACTTGCTGAAAAGTGTCAACAATATTCCTTTCATCGAGCTTAAACAGTACAGCAAAATGGTACTTTCAGTGACTCAAACATGACTTAGACCTTGTTTTTGAAAAACTGTTTATTTCTGTATTACATGATTGCAACTTGCTGAAAAGTGTCAACAGTGTTCCTATCATCCTGATTAAGCAGTACAGCAGAAATGGTACTTACTGAGTGACTCAAACATGACTTAGACATTGTTTTTGAAAAACTGTTTATTTCTGTATTACAACTTGCTGAAAAGTGTCAACAGTGTTCCTATCATCCTGATTAAGCAGTACAGCAGAAATGGTACTTACTGAGTGACTCAAACATGACTTAGACATTGTTTGTGAAAAACTGTTTATTTCTGTATTACATGATTGCAACTTGCTGAAAAGTGTCAACAGTGTTCCTATCATCCTGATTAAACAGTACAGCAGAAATGGACTATCAGAGTGCATCAAACATGATTTAGACCTTGTTTGTGAAAAACTGTTTTTTTCTGTATTTCATGATTGCAACTTGCTGAAAAGTGTCAACAATGTTCATTTCATCGAGCTTAAACAGTACAGCAAAATGGTACTTTCAGTGACTCAAACATGACTTAGACCTTGTTTTTGAAAAACTGTTTATTTCTGTATTACATGATTGCAACTTGCTGAAAAGTGTCAACAGTGTCCCTATCATCCTGATTAAGCAGTACAGCAAAAATGGTACTTACCGAGTGACTCAAACATGACTTAGACCTTGTTTTTGAAAAACTGTTTATTTCTGTATTACAACTTGCTGAAAAGTGTCAACAGTGTTTCTATCATCCTGATTAACCTGTTGGGTCTAGGGGGCAGCATTTGCACGTCTGGATAAAAAAAATGTACCCGATTTAATCTGGTTACTAATCCTACCCAGTAACTAGAATATGCATATACTTATTATATATGGATAGAAAACACTCTAAAGTTTCCAAAACTGTTTGAATGGTGTCTGTGAGTATAACAGAACTCATTTGGCAGGCAAAACCCTGAGACATTTTCTGACAGGAAGTGGATACCTGATGTGTTGTATTGACTTTAAAGCTATCCCATTGAAAGACACAGGGGTTTAGGAATATTTTGGCACTTCCTATTGCTTCCACTAGATGTCACCAGCCTTTACAAAGTGTTTTGAGTCTTCTGGAGGGAGATCTGACCGAACAAGAGCCATGGAACGTGGATGTCCCATTAGACACCTGGCGCGCTACTTCATGTTGGGTACCCTCGTTCCAATACGTTATAAAAGGCTATGCATTCGTCCACCTTGAATATTATTCATGTTCTGGTTAAAAAAAGGCCCTAATGATTTATGCTATACAACGTTTGACATGTTTGAACGAACGGAAATATATTTTTTCCCTCGTTCATGACGAAGTCCGGCTGGCTTACATCATGTGCTAACGAGACGGAGATTTTTGGACATAAATGATGAGCTTTTTTGAACAAAACTACATTCGTTATGGACCTGTGATACCTGGAAGTGACATCTGATGAAGAGAATCAAAGGTAATGGATTATTTACATAGTATTTTCGATTTTAGATCTCCCCAACATGACGTCTAGTCTGTATCGCAACGCGTATTTTTCTGGGCACAGTGCTCAGATTATTGCAAAGTGTGATTTCCCAGTAAGGTTATTTTTAAATCTGGCAAGTTGATTGCGTTCAAAAGATGTAAATCTATAATTCTTTAAATGACAATATAATATTTTAACAATGTTTTCTAATTTTAATTATTTAATTTCTGACGCTGACTTGACTGCCGGTTATTGGAGGGAAACGATTTCCTCAACATCAATGCCATAGTAAAACGCTGTTTTTGTATATAAATATGAACTTGATAGAACTAAAAATGCATGCATTGTCTAACATAATGTCCTAGGAGTGTCATCTGATGGAGATTGTAAAAGGTTAGTGTATCATTTTAGCTGGTTTTATGGTTTTGGTGACCCTGTCTTTGACTTGACAAAACATTACACACAACTCTTGTAAATGTACTGTCCTAACATACTCTAAATTTATGCTTTCGCCGTAAAACCTTTTTGAAATCGTAAAACGTGGTTAGATTAAGGAGATGTTTATCTTTCAAATGGTGTAACATAGTTGTATTTTTGAAAAATTTGAATTTTGACATTTATTTGGATTCAAATTTGCCGCTCTTGAAATGCACCTGCTGTTGATGGAGTGCACCACAGGTGGCACGCTAGCGTCCCACCTAGCCCCAAGAGGTTAAGCAGTACAGAAAAATTGTACTTAGACCTTGTTTTTGAAAAACTGTTTATTTCTGTATTACATGATTGCAACTTGCTGAAAAGTGTCAACAGTGTTCCTATCATCCTGATTAAACAGTACAGCAGAAATGGACTATCAGAGTGCATCAAACATGATTTAGACCTTGTTTGTGAAAAACTGTTTTTTTCTGTATTTCATGATTTCAACTTGCTGAAAAGTGTCAGCAATGTTCCTTTCATCGAGCTTAAACAGTACAGCAAAATGGTACTTACAGAGTGACTCAAACATGACTTAGACCTTGTTTTTGAAAAACTGTTTATTTCTGTATTACATGATTGCAACTTGCTGAAAAGTGTCAACAGTGTCCCTATCATCCTGATTAAGCAGTACAGCAAAAATGGTACTTACCGAGTGACTCAAACATGACTTAGACCTTGTTTTTGAAAAACTGTTTATTTCTGTATTACAACTTGCTGAAAAGTGTCAACAGTGTTTCTATCATCCTGATTAAGCAGTACAGAAAAATTGTACTTAGACCTTGTTTTTGAAAAACTGTTTATTTCTGTATTACATGATTGCAACTTGCTGAAAAGTGTCAACAGTGTTCCTATCATCCTGATTAAACAGTACAGCAGAAATGGACTATCAGAGTGCATCAAACATGATTTAGACCTTGT
>NW_025547160.1:0-3365 GCF_905237065.1 Salmo salar | reverse complement strand
ATTTACATTTTAGTCATTTATGCAGACGCCTTATCCAGAGCGACTTTACAAATTGGTGCATTCACCTATAATATCCAGTGGAACAACCACTTTACAATAGTGCATCTAACTCTTTTAGGGGGGTTAGAAGATTACCTTATCCTATCCCAGGTATTCCTTGAAGAGGTGGGGTTTCAGTGAGTCGGAGGTGGTGATTGACTCCGCTGTCCTGGCGTCGTGAGGGAGCTTGTTCCACCAGTGGGGCCAGAGCAGCGAACAGTTTTGACTGGGCTGAGCGGGAACTGTGCTTCCTCAGAGGTAGGGAGGCGAGCAGGCCAGAGGTGGATGAACGGGTGCCTTGTTTGGGTGTAGGGCCTGATCAGAGCCTGAAGGTACGGAGGTGCCGTTCCCCTCACAGCTCCGTAGGCAAGCACCATGGTCTTGTAGCGGATGCGAGCCGACTGAAGCCAGTGGAGAGCCGGAGGAGCGGGTGACGTGGAGAGAACTGGGAAGGTTGAACACCAGACGGGCTGCGGCGTTTGGATGAGTTGTAGGGGTTTAATGGCACAGGGCAGGGAGCCCAGCCAACAGCAGCTGCAGTAATCCAGACGGGAGATGACAAGTGCCTGGATTAGACTCTGCGCCGCTTCCTGTGTGAGGCAGGGTCGACACTCTGCGAATGTTGTAGAGCATGAAACCTACAGGATCGGTCACCGCCTTGATGTTGGTGGAGAACCGACAGGGTGTTGTCCAGGGTCACGCCAAGGCTCTTAGCACTCTGGGAGGAGGACACAAGGGAGTTGTCAACCGTGATGGCGAGATCACGGAACGGGCAGTCCTTCCCCGGGAGGAAGAGCAGCTCCGGTCTTGCCGAGGTTCGCTTGAGGTGGTGATCCGCCATCCACACTGATATGTCTGCCAGACATGCAGAGATGCGATTCCGCCACCTGGTTGTCAGGAAGGGGGGAAAGGAGAAGATTAATTGTGTGTCATCTGCATAGCAATGATATGAGAGACCATGTGAGGATATGACAGAGCCAAGTGACTTGGTGTATAGCGAGAATAGGAGTGGGCCAAGAACAGAGCCCTGGGGGACACTAGTGGTGAGAGCACGTGGTGCGGAGACAGACTCTCGCCACGCCACCGGGTAGGAGCGACCTGTCAGGTAGGACGCAATCCAAGCGTGCGCGGTGCCAGAGATGCCCAGCTCGGAGAGGGTGGAGAGGAGGATCTGATGGTTCACGGTATCAAAGGCAGCAGATAGGTCTAGAAGGATGAGAGCAGAGGAGAGAGAGTTAGCTTTAGCAGTGCGGAGAGCCTCCGTGACACAGAGAAGAGCAGCCGCAGCTGAATGCCCAGTCTTGGAAACCTGACTGATTAGGATCAAGAAGGTCATTCTGAGAGAGATAGCAAGAGAGCTGGCCAAGCAACGGCGCTGTTCAAGAGTTTTGGAGAGAAAGGAAAGAAGGGATACTGGCCTGTAGTTGTTGACATCGGAGGGGTCGAGTGTAGGTTTTTTCAGAAGGGGTGCAACTCTCGCTCTCTTGAAGACGGAAGGGACGTAGCCAGCGGTCAAGGATGCGTTGATGAGCGAGGTGAGGTAGGGAGAAGGTCTCCAAATGGTCTGGAGAAGAGAGGAGGGGATAGGGTCAAGTGGGCAGGTTGTGGGCGGCCGGCGCCACAAGACGCGAGATTTCATCTGGAGAGAGAGGGGAGAAAGAGGTCAAAGCACAGGGTAGGGCAGTGTGAGCAGGACTAGCAGTGTCGCTTGGACTTAGCAACGAGGATCGGATGTCGCCAACCTTCTTTTCAAAATGGTTGGACGAAGTCATCCGCAGAGAGGGAGGAGGGGGAGGGGGAGGAGGATTCAGGAGGGAGGAGAAGGTAGCAAAGAGCTTCCTAGGGTTAGAGGCAGATGCTTGGAGTTTAGAGTGGTAGAAAGTGGCTTTAGCAGCGGAGACAGAAGAGGAAAATGTAGAGAGGAGGGAGTGAAAGGATGCCAGGTCCGCAGGAGGAGGCGAGCCTTCTCCATTTCCGCCGGCTGCCCGGAGCTCTGTTCTGTGAGCTCGCAGTGAGTCAGCCGAAGCCACGGAGCAGGAGGGGAGGACCGAGCCGGCCTGGGAGGATAGGGGACAGAGGAGATCAAAGGATGCAGAGAGGGAGGAGAGGAGGGTTGAGGAGGCAGAATCAGAGATAGGTTGGAGAAGGTTTGGAGCAGAGAGGGAAGAGATGATAGGATGGAAGAGGAGAGAGAAGGAGGGAGAGAGAGAGCTAAGGTTGGGACGGCGCAATGCCATCCGAGTAGGGGAGAGTGAGAAGTGTTGGAGTGAGAGCGAGAGGGGAAAAAGGATACAAGGTAGTGGTCGGAGACTTGGAGGGGAGTTGCAATGGAGATTAGTGGAAGAACAGCATCTAGTAAAGATGAGGTCAAGCGTATTGCTGCCTTGTGAGTAGGGGGGAAGGTGAGAGGGTGAGGTCGAAAGAGGAGAGGAGTGGAAAGAAGGAGGCAGAGAGGAATGAGTCGAAGGTAGACGTGGGGAGGTTAAAGTCACCCAGAACTGTGAGAGAGGTGAGCCATCCCCAGGAAAGGCAAACTTATCAAGGCGTCAAGCTCATTGATGAACTCTCCAAGGGAACCTGGAGGGCGATAAATGATAAGGATGTTAAGCTTGAAAGGGCTGGTAACTGTGACAGCATGGAATTCAAATGAGGAGATAGACAGATGGGTCAGGGGAGAAAGAGAGAATGTCCACGTGGGAGAGATGAGGATCAGTGCACCACCCCGCTGGCTGGATGCTCTAGGGGTATGCGAGAACACGTAGCCAGACGAGGAGAGAGAGCAGCAGGGAGTAAGCAGTGTTATTGTGGTGATCCATGTTTCCGCCAGCCAGCCAGGAAGTCTAGGGACTGGAGGGTGCATAGGCTGAGATGAACTCAGCCTTGTTGGCCGCAGACCGGGCAGTTCCAGAGGCCGCCGGAGACCTGAACTCCACGCGGGTCGTGCGCGCTGGGACCACCAGGTTAGAGTGTGGCAGCGGCCACGCGGTGTGAAGCGTTTGTATGGCCTGTGCAGAGGAGAGAGAACAGGGATAGGGCAGACACACAGTAGACAGGCTACAGAAAGAGGCTACGCTAATGCAAATGAGATTGGAGTGACAAGCGGACTACACGCACCCGAATGTTCAGGAAGTTAAGCTTTACGCTGCAAAAATGTTATTGACTAAGATGATACAGTACTGCTGGCTGGTGGAGTAGGCTAGCTAGCAGTGGCTGCGCTTGTTGACTCTGAACGTGTAGCTGGCCAGGCAATCCTCGGTAGTTTCAGTACTAACACCTTGTCATGATACAAAGCAAACTTTGTAGCTAGCTAGCTAACATAACACTAA
>NW_025547159.1:0-5453 GCF_905237065.1 Salmo salar | reverse complement strand
CTCTTCTACTCAGGTTACTCTACTACTCTACTACTCAGAGGTACTCTACTACTCTACAGCTCAGAGAGGTACTCTACTACTCAAATTTTCTTTTCTCTACTACTCAGAATTGCTCTACTGCTCTACTACTCAGAGAGGTGCTCTACTGCTCTACTACTCAGAATTGCTCTGCTATACTCAGAGTCACTCTACTACTCTACTACTTAGAGGTGCTCTACTACTCAGAGGTACTCAACTCAGAGGGTACTCTGCTAATCTACTACTCAGGGTACTCTCTGCTACTCTACTACTCAGAGGGTGTTCTCTGCTACTCTGCTACTCGAGGTTTACTAAGTGCTCTACTGCTCTACTACTCCAGAGGTCTCACGAGTTGCTTCTCAGAGGGTCCTTACTAATCAGAGGTACTCTACTACTCTACTACTCAGGAATACTCTAGCTCAGAGTTACTCTACGCTCAGAAGTTACTCTACTACTCTCTCTACCTACTACTCTACTACTCAGAGGGTACTCTACTACTCAAGAGTTACTCTACTACTCAGCTCTATACTCAGTACTCATACTCTACTACTATTACTCTACTTCAAGTACTCCTACTACTCTACTACTCAGAGGTACTCTACTACTCAGAGGTACTCTACTACTCAGAGGTACTCTATTTCTCAAGGTACTCTACTACTCTTCCTACTCAGAGTTACTCTATACTCGTACTCTCACTACTCTACAGCTCAGAGTTACTCTACTACTCGTTACTCAAGGTACTCTACTACTCTACTACTCGGTACTCTATATCTACTCCAGAGGTACTCTACTACTCTACTACTCAAAGATGGCTCTACTACTCTACTACTTAGGGGCACTCTACTACTCAGAGGTCTCAACTACTCAGAGATTCTCCAACTACTGAGTACTCTACTAATCTACTACTCAGAGGTACCCTACTACTCCAGAGGTACTCTACTACTCAAGATACTCTACTACTCTACACTACTCAGAGGTACTCTACTACTCTACTACTCAGAGGTACTCTACTACTCTACTACTCAACAGGCGTACTCTACTACTCAGAGGTACTCTAGTAATCTACTACTCAGAGAGTACTCTACAACTCTACTACTCAGACGTACTCTACTACTCAGAGGTACTCTACTACTCTACTACTCAGAGGTGCTCTACTACTCTCAGCTCAGAGGTTGCCCTACTACTCTACTACTCAGAGGGTACTCTACTATCAGGTACTCTACTTCTCTACTACTCAAATACCGTTATCTACTATTTACTCAGATTCTCTCTCTTCCGGGGTACTCTACTACTCAGAGGTACTCTACTACTCAAGAGGGTACTCTTACTCTACTACTCAGGAGTTGCTCTACTACTCTACTACTCAGAGGTACTCTACTACTCTTCTACTCAGAGGGTACCTCTCTACTACTCTCAGCTCAGGGTACCCTACTACTCTACTACTCAGTACTCTACTACTTCTCTTTTCTACTCATAATCTACTACTCAAGTTACTCTACTACTCTACTACTCAGGTACTCTACTACCCTCAGCTCAGAGGTACTCTACTCTCAGAGATATTCTCTACCACTACTCAGAGAGTACTTTCTACTACTCAGAAGGTACTCTACTATTCTACTACTCAGAGGTACTCTACTACTCTATTCAGGGTTACTCTACTCTCAGAGGTACTCTACTACTCTACTACTCAGAGTACTCTATACTCAGAGGTACTCTACTACTCAGGTGTCTATTTCTCAAATCTATTACTCTTCTACTCAGGGTTACTCTTCTCTCCTACTCAGGAGGTACTCTCTCTTCTCTACGCTCAAGAGTTCTCTCTACTACTCAGAGGTACTCTACTACTCTACTACTCAGAGGTACTCTACTACTCTACTACTCAAGTTACTCTACTACTCTACTACTCAGATTTACTACCCTCATCAGAGTTTCTATCCCCTCTCTACTGTACTCTACTACTCAGAGGTACCCTCTACTCGTTTTCCTAGATACTACTACTCTACTACTCAGATACTCTACTACTCAGAGGTACTCTACTACTCTAGAGGTCTCTATTTCTCAGAGGTACTCTCTCTCTCACTCAGTTACTCTACTACTCTACTACTCAGAGGGGTACTCTACTACTCTACACTCAAGGTACTCTACTACTCAGAGGGTGCTCTACTACTCTACTACTCAAGGAGGTCTCACTCTCTACTACTCAAGAGGTGCTCTCTACTCTACTACTCAGAAATTCTCTACTACTCTACTATAGTCTCTACTACTCTACTACTCAATGTTACTCTGCTACTCTTCTACTACGCTCTACTACCAGAGTACTCAGCTACTCAGAGGGGTTGCTCTACTACTCAGAGGTACTCTACTAATCCTACTACTCAGAGGTGCTCTACTACTCAGAGGTGCTCTACTACTCAAGAGATATTCTCTACTACTCTACTACTCAGGGTTACTCTACTTCCAGAGGTACTCTACTACTCTACTACTCAAGAGGTACTCTACTATCAATTTTCTCTTTCAGCTCTATCTTACTCTACTACTCTTCCTACTCAGAAGTTACTCTACTACTCTACTACTCAGAGGTACTCTACTTTTCTCTACAGCTCAGAGGTACTCTACTCTCAGAGTACTCTACTACTCTACTACTGGTACTCTACTACTCTACTACTCCAAGTACTCTACTACTCTACTACTCAGAGGTACTCTACTACTCTACTACTCAAATTACTCTACATCTTACTCTACTACTCACAAAATTTCTACTACCCACAGAGGTACCCTACTCAACTACTCAGAGGTACTCAGCTACTCAGAGGTACTCTACTACTCTACTACTCAATACTCTTCTCAGAGTTACTCTACTACTCACGGTACTCTACTACTCAGAGGTACTCTACTACTCTACTACTCGGATGCTCTACTACTCTACTACTCCAGCGTACTCTACTAATCAGAGGTACTCTACTACTCTACTACTCAGACAGCACTCCTACTACTCAGCTCATACCTACTACTCTACTACTCAGATTACTACTCTACTACTCAGACTACCTACTATCTATATCTCTTCTACTCGATATTACTCTACTACTCTACTCACACTCAGAAGTACTCTACTACTCACAAAGTTACTCTACTACTTCTCTCAGAGTACTCTCTACTCCTCATACTCTACTACTCAGGTACTCTACTACTCAGAAGGTACTCTACTACTCTACTACTCTACTACTCAGAATAAACTACTACTCTACTACTCAGAGGGTACTCTACTACTCTACTACTCCAGAGGTACTCTACTACTCTCAGCTCAGAGTTGCCCTACTGCTCTACTACTAGTATCTCTCAGGGGTACTCTACTACTCTACTACTCAGAGGTAATCTACTACTCAGAGTTGCTCTCGCTACTCTACTACTCAGAGGGTGCTCTACTACCCTCACTCAGAGGTACTCTACTGGAGGGTCTCTCTCTCGGTCCCAATCTCTACTACTCTACTACTCAGGGTACTCTACTACTCAAGGTACTCTACTACTCTACTACTCGGAGATTCTCTACTACTCTACTACTCAGAGGTACTCTACTCTCCCCAACTCTTTCAACTACTATCTACACTCAGGAAGTTGCTCTACTACTCTACTACTCAGAGGTACTCTCAACTCAAAACTCTCTATACCACTACTCAGAGGTCTCTCTATCTACTACTTATCTCACTCTACACTCAGAGGTACTCTCTACTCTACTACTCAGAGGTACTCTACAGCTCAGGGGAGTTACTCTACTACTCAAGGTACTCTACTACTCAACTCCACTACTCTACTACTCAGAGCTACTCTACAGCTCAGAGTTACTCTACAACTAAATTTCCTCCTATACTCCTACTACTCTACTACTCAGAGAGGTTACTCTACTACTCTCTCTCAGCTCAAGCCCCCTACTACTCTACTACTCAGAGGGTACTCTACTACCCTACCCTACTCAGAGTACTCTACTACTCAGATTCTCTACTATGATACTCTACTACTCTACTACTCAGAGTTACTCTACTGCTCTACTACTCAGAGGGTACTCTACTATTCTCTACTACTACTCAGAGGGTACTCTATCTTCTCAGAGGTACTCTCTACTCAGAGTACTCTATTTCTCAGAGGTACTCTACTACTCTTCTACTCAGAGTTACTCTACTACTCTACTACTCAGAGATCCACTCTACTAGCTCTACAGCTCAGAGAGTACTCTACTACTCAAGACACTCTACTACTCTACTACTCAGAGGTACTCTACTACTCTACTACTCAGAGGTACTCTATATCTACTACTCAGGGTCCCCTCTCTCTACTCAGTTACTCTACTACTCTACTACTTTATTTATCGTACTCAACTACTCAGAGTACTCCTACTCAGTACTCACTACTCAGATACTCTACTAACCAGATACTTCTTATTCTTACTGCTCTACTACTTCTCTACTACTCTACTACTCAGACTACTACTCAAGATATTCTCTACTACTCCTACTACTAACATTGCTCTACTACTCAGAGGGTACTCTACTTTCTCTACTACTCAGAGTACTCTACTTCTCTCAGCTCAGAGGTACCCTGCTGCTCTACTACTCATTGCTCTACTACTCAGAGGTACTCTACTACTCTACTACTCAAGTACTCTACTACTCAGAGTTGCTCTACTACTCTACTACTCAGAGAATTGCTCTACTACCCTCAGCTCAGAGGTACTCTGCACTACTCGGTGCTCTACTACTCAGAGGTACTCTACTACTCTACTACTCCTACTACTCAGAGGTACTCTACTACTCTACTACTCAGAGAGGGTACTCTACTACTCTACTACTCAGAGGTACTCTACTACTCCCTCAAGTACTATTTTCTCTCCTACTCAGAGAGTACTCTACTACTCAAGAAGTGCTCTTCTACACTCTACTACTCAGAGTAATCCACTACTCAGATTGCTCTCTATTCTACTCACCTCAGCTCAGAGGTGCTCTACTACTCAAGGTGCTCTACTACTCGTGTACTCTACTACTCAGAGGTACTCTACTACTCTACTACTCAGAGGTACTCTACTACTCAGAAGTACTCTACTACTCTACTACTCAGATACTTCTACTACTCAGAGGTACTCTACTACTCCAAGAGGTACTCTACTAATCTACTACTCGGTACTCTACTGCTCTGCTACTCAGTGGCTCTGCAGCTCAAGTACTCTACTGCTCTACTACTCCAGAGGTGCTCTGCTACTCTACTACTCAGAGGGTACTCTACTATTACTACTCAGAGGTACTCTACTACTCTACTACTCAAGAAATTGCTCTACGCTCAGAAGTTACTCACTATAAATTTTCTGGAAAGTACTCTACTACTCTACTACTCAGAGCTACTCTACAGCTCAATTACTCTACAACTCAGAGTTGCTCTACTGCTCA
>NW_025547158.1:5000-9317 GCF_905237065.1 Salmo salar | reverse complement strand
CCATGGACGACGTAGGAAGTGTCACGTTAGAGCAGAGATCCTTTGTAAAAGATAGAGATGGCAAAGAAGTTCCAGAAATGGTCAGACAGGCCACTTCCTGTAAAGGAATCTCTCAGGTTTTGACCTGCCATTTGAGTTCTGTTATACTCACAGACACCATTCAAACAGTTTTAGAAAATTTAGGGTGTTTTCTATCCATATGTAATAAGTATATGCATATTCTAGTTACTGGGTAGGAGTGGTAACCAGATTAAATCGGGTATGTTTTTTATCCAGCCGTGTCAATACTGCACCCTATCCTAAACAGGTTAATGATATCACAAAACAACAACTGTTGGACGTGGTTATTCTTTAAATACCCACGGACCATTCCCAATGTTTGGATTACAGAAATATTGTTTCATTATCAAGCCTTTTGGAATCTCCTTGTAACAAAATGTTTCTTTCCCCTCCATCCCATAGAGCCCAAAGGTAGAGTTTCTACAAGGTATTTACTACCGTCATAAAATGGCTAATTTCACCCCTCTCTCCCTCTGCGAGAGAGAGAGAGCGCTGTAGAGTGGACTCACTGCAACCTGATCCTTCAGATCCTCACAGGAGAGTTATGACACTAGTCTCTCAAAGCAGTTCATTCCTCGAACACTACAGAGCATAGAGGCAGCCTATTTTACGACCTCCATAAGGCGCCCTTCCTCCTCCTCCTCCCCCTTCCCCTCTGTGGGAGAGAGAGAGAGCGAGAGCGCTGTAGAGCGGACCCACTGTAACCTGATCCTTCGTATCCTCACAGCAGAGTCATGACACAGTCATCACATTAATGATAGTCACGTGACGACAACTGTTTTAATAAAACATGTTTTCCTTGCCATCAAATTAAAGTTGAAATTATAAAACCAACTCCCTGAATCATTTGTTTCAGCAGTATGATTGTAGCTACTCACCTACTTCACCTCCCCTCCTCTTTCATCCCTGCTGTTTCCTGTGGGTGATTACTCCTCCTCTCCTCCCCTCCTCTTTCACCCCTGCTGTTTCCTGTGGGTGATTACTCCTCCTCTTTCATCCCTGCTGTTTCCTGTGGGTGATTACTCCTCCTCTCCTCTTTCGTCCCTGCTGTTTCCTGTGGGTGATTACTCCTCCTCTCCTCCCCTCCTCCTCTTTCACCCCTGCTGTTTCCTGTGGGTGATTACTCCTCCTCTCCTCCCCTCCTCTTTCATCCCTGCTGTTTCCTGTGGGTGATTACTCCTCCCCTCCTCTTTCATCCCTGCTGTTTCCTGTGGGTGATTACTCCTCCTCTCCTCCCCTCCTCTTTCATCCCTGCTGTTTCCTGTGGGTGATTACTCCTCCCCTCCTCTTTCATCCCTGCTGTTTCCTGTGGGTGATTACTCCTCCTCTCCTCCCTCCTCTTTCATCCCTGCTGTTTCCTGTGGGTGATTACTTCTCTTCTATCACAGAACCAAAACAATAGCATCATCCATTACCCCTTAACTTCTCTGGGCTACGTGGGACGTGACCGTCCCACACTATTCAACAGCCAGTGAAATAGCATGGTGCGAAATACAAAACAGCAAAAAATCTCATAATTTCATTTTCTCAAACAATCAACTATTTTACACCATTTTAAAGATAAGACTCTCGTTAATCTAACCACATTGTCCGATTTCAAAAAGGCTTTACGGCGAAAGCATAAAATTAGATTATGTTAGGACATAAACTTCACAAGAAAATCCACACAGCCATTTTCCAAGCAAGGACATGCATCACAAAAACCAAAAGTGCAGCTAAAATATTCACTAACCTTTGATGATCTTCATCAGATGGCACTCATAGGACTCCATGTTATACAATACATGTATGTTTTGCTCGATAAAGTTCATATTTATATCCAAAAACAGCATTTTACATTGGTGCGTGATGTTCAGAAAATGTATTCCACCAAAACGTCCGGTGAATGTGCACATCAATTTACAAAAATACTCATCATAAACGTTGATAAAATTTACAACAGTTATTGAAAGAATTATAGATACACTACACATTTCAAAATAACTTTACGGAGAAAGCACATTGTTCAATATTCTGAGTACATAGCTCAGCCATCGAAGCAAGCTATACAGCTACCCGCCAAGTTCTGGCATCAATAAAACTCTGAATTAGTATTACAAATATTCACTTACCTATGCTGATCTTCGTCAGAATGCACTCCGAGGACTCCTCTTTCCACAAGAAATGTTATTTTTGTTCGATAAACTCCATATTTATGTCCAAATACCTCCGTTTTGTTCGTGCGTTCAGATCACTATCCAAAGGCATAACGCAACGAGCGCAGTACCAGAGACGAAAAAGTCAAATAGTTCCATTACCGTTCATAGAAACATGTCAAACGTTGTTTACAATCAATCCTTAGGGTCTTTTTAACATAAAACGTTGATAATATTCCAACCGGACAATAGCATATTCATTCCAGGAAAAAAAGAAGGAACGGTGCGCTTGTGGGATTGCGCATCACCAAGCCCTAGGTCCTCAGGCAGTCCACTCATTGACTGAGCTACTATTCTCTGCCCAGTAACAGGAGAATGATGGAAAAACTTTCTGAAGGCTGTTGACAGCCAATGGAAGCCTTAGGAAGTGCAACGTGACCCCACAGACACTGTAGTTTCGATAGGGATTCAAAAGGAGAACTACAATTCTCAGATTTCCACACTTCCTGGTTGGATTTTTCTCAGGTTTTTGCCTGCCATATGAGTTCTGTTATACTCACAGACACCATTCAAACAGTTTTAGAAACTTCAGAGTGTTTTCTATCCAAATATACTAATAATATGCAAATATTTGACTCTGGGCCCGAGTATTAGGCTGTTTACTCTGGGCACGCATTTCATCCGAAAATGAAAATACTGCCGCCTATACCTTGACAGGTTAACCTGTCTGGATAGATATAACCCTTAACCTGTCTGGATAGATATAACCCTTAACCTGTCTGGATAGACATAACCCTTAACCTGTCTGGATAGATATAACCCTTAACCTGTCTGGATAGATATGACCCTTAACCTGTCAAGGATAGGTATAACCCTTGACCTGTCTGGATAGGTATAACCCTTAACCTGTCTGGATAGGTATGACCCTTGACCTGTCTGGATAGGTATGACCCTTAACCTGTCTGGATAGATATAACCCTTAACCTGTCTGGATAGGTATGACCCTTAACCTGTCTGGATAGATATAACCCTTAACCTGTCTGGATAGATATAACCCTTAACCTGTCTGGATAGGTATGACCCTTAACCTGTCTGGATAGATATAACCCTTAACCTGTCTGGATAGATATAACCCTTAACCTGTCTGGATAGATATAACCCTTAACCTGTCTGGATAGGTATGACCCTTGACCTGTCTGGATAGGTATGACCCTTGACCCCTAACCCCTAACCCGTATGTATAGCGATAACTGTTGACCCTTAACCTTTAACCTGTCTGGATAGGTGTCGGCAGCGGTAGTGCCAGGGAAGTGTGAGGGAGCGACACATGGCCTAGTAGACAGAAAAGATGGTGGATAAATTAAGATGTGCCACTCATGTTTGGGCTCACGAGTGGCGCAGTGGTCTAAGGCACGGCATCTCAGTGCAAGAGGCGTCACTTCAGTGCCTGGTTCGAATCCAGGCTGTATCACATCCGGCCGTGATTGGGAGTCCCATAGGGCGGCGCACAATTGGCCCAGTGTCGGCTGGGGTAGGCCATCATTGTAAATAAAAATTTGTTCTTTAACTGACTTGCCTAGTTAAATAAAGGTTACATTTAAAAAAAATGCAGTTTACCATATCATTTTTTTCTCACAGTTCAGGTCTGCTTAGTTCATTTACTTTATATGAACCAGAAAAAGGAGGGAGTGAGATGTCTCGAGAGAAGGAAGGAGAGAGGGATAGGCAGAAAGAGAAGGAAGGAGAGAGGGATAGGCAGAAAGAGAAGAAAGGAGAGAGGGATAGGCAGAAAGAGGAAGGAGAGAGGGATAGGCAGATAGAGAAGGAAGGAGAGAGGGATAGGCAGATAGAGAAGGAAGGAGAGAGGGATAGGCAGAAAGAGAAGGAAGGAGAGAGGGATAGGCAGATAGAGAAGGAAGGAGAGAGGGATAGGCAGATAGAGAGGGAAGGAGAGAGGGATAGGCAGAAAGAGAAGGAAGGAGAGAGGGATAGGCAGAAAGAGAAGGAAGGAGAGAGGGATAGGCAGATAGAGAGGGAAGGAGAGAGGGATAGGCAGATAGAGAGGGAAGGAGAGAGGGATAGGCAGAAAGAGAAGGAAGGAGAGAGGGATAGGCAGAAAGAG
>NW_025547158.1:0-2500 GCF_905237065.1 Salmo salar | reverse complement strand
TGCCAAGGCAGCAGTTACTCTTCCTGGGGTTTATTATGGATCCCCATTAGTTCCTGCCAAGGCAGCAGCTACTCTTCCTGGGGTTTATTATGGATCCCCATTAGTTCCTGCCAAGGCAGCAGCTACTCTTCCTGGGGTTTATTATGGATCCCCATTAGTTCCTGCCAAGGCAGCAGCTACTCTTCCTGGGGTTTATTATGGATCCCCATTAGTTCCTGCCAAGGCAGCAGCTACTCTTCCTGTGGTTTATTAAGGATCCCCATTAGTTCCTGCCAAGGCAGCAGCTACTCTTCCTGGGGTTTATTATGGATCCCCATTAGTTCCTGCCAAGGCAGCAGCTACTCTTCCTGGGGTTTATTATAGATCCCCATTAGTTCCTGGGGTTTATTATAGATCCCCGTTAGTTCCTGCCAAAGCAGCAGCTACTCTTCCTGGGGTTTATTATGGATCCCCATTAGTTCCTGCCAAGGCAGCAGCTACTCTTCCTGGGGTTTATTATGGATCCCCATTACTTCCTGCCAAGGCAGCAGCTACTCTTCCTGGGGTTTATTATGGATCCCCATTAGTTCCTGCCAAGGCAGCAGCTACTCTTCCTGGGGTTTATTATAGATCCCCATTAGTTCCTGGGGTTTATTATGGATCCCCGTTAGTTCCTGCCAAGGCAGCAGCTACTCTTCCTGGGGTTTATTATGGATCCCCATTAGTTCCTGCCAAGGCAGCAGCTACTCTTCCTGGGGTTTATTATGGATCCCCATTAGTTCCTGCCAAGGCAGCAGCTACTCTTCCTGGGGTTTATTATGGATCCCCATTAGTTCCTGCCAAGGCAGCAGCTACTCTTCCTGGGGTTTATTATGGATCACCATTAGTTCCTGCCAAGGCAGCAGTTACTCTTCCTGGGGTTTATTATGGATCCCCATTAGTTCCTGTCAAGGCAGCAGCTACTCTTCCTGGGGTTTATTATGAATCCCCATTAGTTCCTGCCAAGGCAGCAGCTACTCTTCCTGGGGTTTATTATGGATCCCCATTAGTTCCTGCCAAGGCAGCAGCTACTCTTCCTGGGGTTTATTATGGATCACCATTAGTTCCTGCCAAGGCAGCAGTTACTCTTCCTGGGGTTTATTATGGATCCCCATTAGTTCCTGCCAAGGCAGCAGCTACTCTTCCTGGGGTTTATTATGGATCCCCATTAGTTCCTGCCAAGGCAGCAGCTACTCTTCCTGGGGTTTATTATGGATCCCCATTAGTTCCTGCCAAGGCAGCAGCTACTCTTCCTGGGGTTTATTATGGATCCCCATTAGTTCCTGGGGTTTATTATGGATCCCCGTTAGTTCCTGCCAAGGCAGCAGCTACTCTTCCTGGGGTTTATTATGGATCCCCATTAGTTCCTGCCAAGGCAGCAGCTACTCTTCCTGGGGTTTATTATGGATCCCCATTAGTTCCTGCCAAGGCAGCAGCTACTCTTCCTGGGGTTTATTATGGATCCCCATTAGTTCCTGCCAAGGCAGCAGCTACTCTTCCTGGGGTTTATTATGGATCACCATTAGTTCCTGCCAAGGCAGCAGTTACTCTTCCTGGGGTTTATTATGGATCCCCATTAGTTCCTGTCAAGGCAGCAGCTACTCTTCCTGGGGTTTATTATGAATCCCCATTAGTTCCTGCCAAGGCAGCAGCTACTCTTCCTGGGGTTTATTATGGATCCCCATTAGTTCCTGCCAAGGCAGCAGCTACTCTTCCTGGGGTTTATTATGGATCACCATTAGTTCCTGCCAAGGCAGCAGTTACTCTTCCTGGGGTTTATTATGGATCCCCATTAGTTCCTGCCAAGGCAGCAGCTACTCTTCCTGGGGTTTATTATGGATCCCCATTAGTTCCTGCCAAGGCAGCAGCTACTCTTCCTGGGGTTTATTATGGATCCCCATTAGTTCCTGCCAAGGCAGCAGCTACTCTTCCTGGGGTTTATTATGGATCCCCATTAGTTCCTGCCAAGGCAGCAGCTACTCTTCCTGTGGTTTATTAAGGATCCCCATTAGTTCCTGCCAAGGCAGCAGCTACTCTTCCTGGGGTTTATTATAGATCCCCATTAGTTCCTGGGGTTTATTATGGATCCCCGTTAGTTCCTGCCAAAGCAGCAGCTACTCTTCCTGGGGTTTATTATGGATCCCCATTAGTTCCTGCCAAGGCAGCAGCTACTCTTCCTGGGGTTTATTATGGATCCCCATTACTTCCTGCCAAGGCAGCAGCTACTCTTCCTGGGGTTTATTATGGATCCCCATTAGTTCCTGCCAAGGCAGCAGCTACTCTTCCTGGGGTTTATTATAGATCCCCATTAGTTCCTGGGGTTTATTATGGATCCCCCGTTAGTTCCTGCCAAAGCAGCAGCTACTCTTCCTGGGGTTTATTATGGATCCCCATTAGTTCCTGCCAAGGCAGCAGCTACTCTTCCTGGGGTTTATTATGGATCCCCATTACTTCCTGCCAAGGCAGCAGCTACTCTTCCTGG
>NW_025547157.1:0-42882 GCF_905237065.1 Salmo salar | reverse complement strand
CAAGCATTTGTAAGAGCTGCTGGCAAAAGCAGTAAACTTTGAATGAATGCTTACGAGCCTGCTGCCGCCTACCACCGCTCAGTCAGACTGCTCTATCAAATATCAAATCATAGACTTAATTATAATATAATAAACACAGAAATACGAGCCTTTGGTCATTAATATGGTCAAATCCGGAAACTATCATTTCGAAAACAAAACATTTATTCTTTCAGTGAAATACGGAACCGTTCCATATTTTATCAAACGGGTGGCAACCCTAAGTCTAAATATTGCTGTTACATTGCACAACCTTCAATATTATGTCATAATTATGTAAAATTCTGGCAAATTAGTTCGCAACGAGCCAGGCGGCCCAAACTGTTGCATATACCCTGACTCTGCATGCAATGAACGGAACAGAAGTGACACAATTTCCCTAGTTAATATTGCCTGCTAACATGCATTTCTTTCAACTAAATATGCAGGTTTAAAAATATGTACTTCTGTTTATTGATTTTAAGAAAGGCATTGATGTTTATGGTTAGGTACATTCGTGCAACGATTGTGATTTTCTCGCCGAATGCGCTTTTGTTAAATCATCCCCCGTTTGGCTAAGTAGGCTGTGATTCGATGATAAATTAACAGGCACCACATTGATTATATGCAACGCAGGACAAGCTAGTTAACCTAGTAATATCATCAACCATGTGTAATTAACTAGTGATTATGTGAAGATTGATCGTTTTTTATAAGTTTAATGCTAGTTATCAACTTACCTTGACTCCTTGCTGCACTCGCGTAACAGGTGGTCAGCCTGCCACGCAGTTTCCTCGTGGAATGCAAAGTAATCGGCCATAATCAGCGTCCAAAAATGCTGATTACCGATTGTTATGAAAACCTGAAATCGGCCCTAACTAATCGGCCATGCCGACTAATCGGTCGACCTCTACTTCATTGTTTTGGAACTTCTATGAGGGTAATGTTTTCTGTTCATTTTATTGTTTATTTCACTTTTGTATATTATCTACTTCACTTGCTTTGGCAATGTTAACATATGTTTCCCATGTCAATGAAGCCCCTTGAATTAAATTGAGAGAGAGAGAGAGAGAGAGAGAGAGAAAGCGAGAGAGACACATAGAGTGTATCTCGGATCAAAGTTATCCTGAAGAGGATGTCTTACTATCTTACAGTATATGTATGTAGGCCTACAGTTCTAGTCTTTTGATTGGGGATTGGTTAGGCCTAACTGAAATCACCTATAGGAATGCTTTCACCTTTAAGTTTAGCCAGAATTGTTTTGACCTGACCTTCGGCAGTAAGTCCATCAGAACCCTACTGGTCGAAAGGCTCGGCTGCCATGATGCGAGCAGCGCAGAGACGGTATGGGATGCAGTGCCTTCGGGAAAGTATTCAGACCCCTTGACTTTTTCCACATTTTGTTACGTTACAGCCTTATTCTAAAATTGATTAAATAAATACAAATCGTCACCCATAATGACAAAGCAAAAACAAATGTATTACAAATAGAAAACAGAAATAACTTTTTTACATAAGTATTCAGACCTTTTGCTAAGAGACTCAAAATTGAGTTCAGGCGCATCCTATTTCCATTGATCCTCCTTGAGATGTTTCTACAACTTGATTGGAGTCCACCTGTGGCAAATTGTATTAATTGAAAATTATTTGGAAAGGCACACACCTATCTATATAGTTGACAGTGCATGTCAGAGCAAAAACCAAGCCATAAGGTCGAAGGAATTGTCTGTAGAGCTCTGAGACAGGATTGTGTCGACACACAGATCTGGAGAAGGGTACCAAAACATTTCTGTACCAATGAAGGAAAGATGGAACACAGTGGCCTCCATCATTCTTAAATGGAAGAAGTTTGGAACCACCAAGACTCTTCCTAAAGCTGGCCACCCCGCCAAACTGAGCAATCGGGGGAGAAGTGCCTTGGTCAGGAAGGTGACCAAGAACCCGCTGGTCACTCTGACAGCGCTTCAGAGTTCCTCTGTGGAGATGAGAGAACCTTCCAGAAGAACAACCACCTCTGCAGCACTCCACCAATCAGGCCTTTATGGTAGAGTGGCCATACGGAAGCTACTCCTCAGTAAAAGGCACATTACCGCTCTCTTGGAGTTTGCCAAAAGGCACCTAAAGGACATGAGAAACAAGATTCTCTAGTCTGATGAATCCAAGATTGAACTTTTGACCTGAATGCCAAGCATCACGTCAGGAGTAAAACTGGCACCATCCCTACGTTGAAGCATGGTGGTGGTAGCATCATGCTGTGGGGATGTTTTTCTGTGGCAGGGACTGGGAGACTAGTCAGGATCGAGGAAAAGATGAACTGAGTAAAGTACAGAGAGATCCTTGATGAAAACCTGCTCCAGAGCGCTCAGGACCTCAGTCTGGGTTGAAGGTTCACCTTCCAAATGGACAACAACCCTAAGCACACAGCCAAGAGAACGCAGGAGTGGCTTCGGGACAAGTCTCTGAATGTCCTTGAGCGGCCCAGCCAGAGCCCGGACATGAACCCGATCAAACATCTCTGGAGAGACCTGAAAATAGCTGTGCAGCCACGCTCCCCATCCAACCTGACAGAGCTTGAGAGCATCTGCAGAGAAGAATGGGAGAAACTCCCAAACACAGGTGTGCCAAGCTTGTAGCGTCATATCCAAGAAGACTTGAGGCTGTAATCACTGCCAAAGGTTCTTCAACAAAGTACTGAGTAAAGGGTTTGAATACTTATGTAAATTTGATATTTCAGTTTTATTATTTTTAATGCATTTTCAAAAATGTCTAAAACCTATTTTTGCTTTGTCATTATGGGGTATTGTGTGTAGATTTATGAGGGAAAAAACAATTTAATACATTTTAGAATAAGGCTATAACGTAACAACATTTTGAAAAAGTCAAGGGGTCAGAATACTTTCTGAATGCACACTATGGCTCGAGAACATATGTCAATCCAGGGATGGAAAATGTTGCTGTACTCATAATTATCCCATTATCACAACTGAGAAATCGGGAAGATTGAAATACTGCTCAAATTAATTAAGCTGCCTTTTTGTCCTCGTGCTACTTAGCAGAAGCCACAGCAGTCATTTTGGAATGGCACGTAGAAATTCACGTTGAACATCAACAGATAATCAGCCAATCAGGTTCCTTTGTTGTTCAACGGAACAATTCTGACTACTTTACAGATGTAGTATCTTAATTTGATCACTCAATTGTTTCTGAGAATTTTCCTGTACAGCAGGAAATGCAAACCTGTATTGTATTTGAGGTTTAAAAAGCTTCTAAAGTTTGTAATTTCCACTTTAAAATGTCAGACTTGACAAAAGCTGGATCCCTTCTAGCCATAAATTGCACACCCTTAAAAAAGACTTGATTTGCCCCCCCAAAAATATATGAATCATTTTAATCCACATAATAATTCACATTTGCTGTTGCTGCAAGATTATTTTCCTGCTGAAGCAAACTAACTCAAATTAAGATCCTACATATGTAAGCTAAGACCTTAGTTGAACTGCCATTGGCCAAATGTGGACCAGTCCGGCAACACTGCCGGGAAACAGTCTGTTGTCTGTTTGTATTTTGTGTCTCTATGATCCTGCATATACAAACCCATCCAAAATCATTAGTCCCTTGTGTATATCAAATGACTTCAATCCAAATCTTACACATGCTGGCTATGGAGTTCATGCATTAATTGATGTTCCTTGCCTTGGTCTTTCAGTTTAGTGAAAACATTGGCGCCATACTTCATAGTCTCTTTATTTTCTATGTCTTCAATGACTGTTTGATAAACACGGTTTATACTTGTCCTTCTCCAAGGGAACAATAAAACAAAATCAACTGAGAAGAGAAAACCTGAGCATGGCCATGCGGGCCCACAAGTCAAACGGCAGATGTTACCAGATAGGCCAGCCTAGACTTTTTCTTTGCACTGTTTTGGAGGGCAAAGCATTCTCATCTCTGCCCTCACAGGACACAGTGAACTAATGTGAACCTTTGTAAAAACACCAGAGTGGTATACTACAAAGCAGGATCAATGAGTAAACCAGCTAACTTTGATAAACACTCAGATATAAAAAGAGTTACTGGTGCATTAATGAACCTACACTTGAATATTGGTTATTTGTTGAAACAAGTTATTCAATACGTACCCATTTTAAGCATATATTCCTGAACATTAAGTTATTTCTAAACATTGAAGCATGACAGCTGGCTAAGTCATTGATCCTGCTTTGTAGTATACCCCTCAGGTGATTTCCTTTTACCAAAGCTTAGGTCCTTGTTAAACTTCAAGCTAGAATCCTTAACTGAAACATTAACAAAGCGTCACCCCACCTCTGTCTCGGTAAAAAGCTGAGGGAGGGGCCAGATAAAATTGTACCACTCTCAAATTCGTAGACAGAGCTATGGATACAAGGACTGACAATCGATTAGATACAAATTTGAGTTTGAACCATGTTTTGAGGCTATACAGTGTTTACATTTACATGATTTACAAACATTGGAGTAAAACAAGCTTATATTTTGGTCTCTGATGGAGTGTGACAGCTGAACTAATCTCATGAGGCATTTATAAGTTATATTCTTCAAGAATCAATGGTTATATAGCATAAGATAAATTTATCGGTCAAAAAATGGATGTAGCAATAAAGGAATCTATCTTTAAGGCTGTGGTTTTCTGAGGGAAGGCACAAACCTTCAGGACAAGGCTCTGATCTTAACAGTTTTAAGGGTGTGCAATTTATACGCTCATGGCTAGAAGGGATCCAGCTTTTGTCAAATGAACTCAAAAGTATACTTTTTTGTATTTTCACTAACCCTAACAATTTCCTAACCTTAACCTAATTCTCCTAACCTGCTACGTAAATTTTCCTAACCTGCTGCATAAGTTCTCCTAACCTGCTATGCAAAGTCAAATCTGACATTAATTTTACAAAAGCTTCTAACCATGACCAATTTATACATTCTACATATTCCCCAATAAGAAGGGTCTCCTGGTTCCTACCCAGTAGTGGTGTAAGGTACTTAAGAAAAATACTTGAGAGTACTACTTAAGTAGTTTTTTGGGGTATCAGTACTTTACTATTTATATTTTCAACAACTACTCCATACATTTTCCCTGACACCCAAACTATATTTTAGCAATTACGTTTACTTTTGATACTTAAGTATATTTAAAACCAAATTCTTTTAGACTTTTACTCAATTAGGATTTTACTGGGTGACTTTTGCTTTTACTTGAGCCATTTTCTATTAAGGTATCTTTACTTTTACAAGTATGACAATTGGGTACTTTTTTCACCACAGCAACCCTGTCACATGCACAGCTTTTTTTCTCTCCAAAAAACCCCAGGTTGACTGTGAGAATTTGGATATAACAAAACACAACATACTTTTAAGAGTGAGGCGTTTTTCTCTTTCTGACAAATTGTAGGATACAGCTTAGAAAAATAATTAAGCCTTAACTTCCCCAAAGACTCTACCCCTGGAATTATGCAAATACGGGATACGTCCCACCCATAAAGACAGATAGAGGACTCATCTTTATAAATCTGTGCCATTATAGCGTCTGTGACAACATGGGCAGCGAAGCTACATTCCTTAGGAATCCCCACCCAGTTGACTACTTTGACTACTTTTAAATGGCAGAAGCATGGTGGAAACCCTCAATGGCACTGCCCATGCTATAACCACCTTTCTTTTTACTAGGCAAGTCAGATAAGAACAAATTCTTATTTTCAATGACAGCCTAGGAACAGCAGGTTAACTGCCTTGTTCAGGGGCAGAATGACAGATTTTTACCTTGTCAGCTTGGGGATTCGATCTTGCAACCTTTCGGTTACTAGTCCAACACTCTAACCACTAGGCTACCTGCCGTCCCTTTTGGCTGCTAGAGTCCTCTATCATTCTCTATGGTCCCACCTGCTGCGATCCATCTTCGAATCTGGTGCGCAATTGACTGTGGATCCCATCCCTCCATCCCGGTGCAACTCTCGGCCAGTCCCGCTTTTCCCCGGAAGAGGGAGACAGACTACGGGGGAACAGAACGCCAACATTCTGTCTGTCCCCCTCTCCCAGCCCATGGCAGCCCTCTCTCTCCATGTACTAGTTCTCTCTCCCTCCTCTCTACCTCTGTTGCGCTGCACCATAGGACTAGCGCACTATCTCACTATGGCATCCACTGCAGCACGGACTCTCTTAGTGCTTTTTGTTACCTTCTGTGCTTCGAGTCAAGGTAAAATCACCCATTTTATTTTTATTGTCAGAACAGACGCATGCATGGTTTCAATTGTTTCTCACTGAGTGAAGTGGCACTTTATTGATAGATTTTATGGCTGGGATTGGTGGAGTTGGGCTATAGCCCAATCAATAATCAATTGGTTATTTGATTACCCCCTTATTATAGTATATCCAGTTCCCAAGTGTTTTGTTGATTTGTTTTATATCCTAGACTACGTCAAGACACCAATAGCTTCTTATTGAGCTGCTACCAAATGTTACATAAATTATAATGACCACATTCCATTGCAGGAGAAAGTGATTTCAATTGTGATGTTCTTACTTTTGGATTACTTTGATGAAAACACATGCTATTGTTCTGGTGTGTGTGTGTGTGTGTGTGTGTGTGTGTGTGTGTGTGTGTGTGTGTGTGTGTGTGTGTGTGTGTGTGTGTGTGTGTGTGTGTGTGTGTGTGTGTGTGAGTGTGCATGCGCGCGTGTGTGTGAGAGAGAGAGAGAATAATCTTAATAAATCTTCTGGTTTGTGTTTCATAAACAAACTATACAAAAGATTAGGGAAAATATGTTATTTTGTGCACTAATTCTGAAAACAAAAATGTGTAACAGCTTGCAGATGGGAAAAAAACATACCAGTCGAAGTGAACAATAATGATGAATTTGGACCTTGAAACTGTCTTTCATCGTTTCTGGTCTGGAAGGAAAATGTGATGTTGTCTTGTGAGCGCAGCAGTCATGGAATATATTCTTACCTCATAGGCACACACAGAAGTAGCTTTGCTCTATAATAAAAATAAGATGACAAATATTCGATCATGATTAAAATCAATCACAACCAACCAAAAATATGAAGAAAAAAAGGCTTTGATTTCTAAAGGGAAGCTACGGTGCCAAAACGGGGATCCAACTTGGCACCGGTAGCAGCTCCATGATGGCCCGGCTTTCAACTCTGACAATACCACAGAGAGAGGGGGAAGGAGGAGGTGGTTGACTTTCTCATTAAGTTTCTGTCCATTTTGCTCCTGCTGCATCTAGGTGTCACTAGCATCCACTTATTATCGCGTCCACTGGTCTTGTTGCGCACTGTGAAACCCAGCTTCTATGCGTTAGAGCTTGCTCCCCAAACACCCCTCTTACTGCCGCTGAGCTTAAAGCAGAACAGGTGTTGCTCAGGTTCTTTTGTTACGAGGGGATAGGAGAATAGATCAACACACAGGGTGCGTTCGTAAATTCACTCTGGTTATCTACTCCGATTTCAGAGCACTCTCGTCAGTGTGCCAGAGTGCAGAATAACTGATGATTTTACAAACAATCAACACCCTTTGAATATGATCGGTGTCAGTAAACGTTGGCAAAAAGACGTTATTAAATTGTTACCAGCAACACATTTACAGTCACTAGATAACAGGAAAACAGCCTAACCAGCTCTGCTAGGGTGAGTAAAATGGTCAGAGTGAGGTGTTCTCTCATTTGTGTCTGGAAGTAGCTAGCAAGATAGCCAACGTGGGTGCTTAACTGCCATTGTGAGGTCAGAATGCTCGGGTCAACCCTACTCCTCAGCCAGAGCGTCCAGTGTGCGTGCCCTCTGAACGCAAGGGGTGCGAAATGTGACAACGCTCCGAATTGACGAACGCCCAGAGAGCACTCTGAGGGCATTCTGGCACTCCAGAGTGAATTTACGAACACAGCCATATTTGTGCACATAGTATTAGGAATTAGAATACTAATACTAATATTTTTGAAGGATCTCTATGGTTGTACTGCTTACTAACTGAGATGATGAACATCAGGGTGGACAGAGGCATGGAATATCCATCTCAAGAGACCAAACATCCCTTGAGCACACCCCTAACAATTACTCTAGTCATTAGAAGGGCTATTAAATTTGACAGATTAAGTGGAAAATATGCTAACAATATGTGAGACACATTTTAAGCAAAATCATTTAGCAGACTGAAAGATTATCCAGCATTTTGAACTTTTAGACAGGAAGTTCCCCCTGGGCAGGTTGGGGGAGACAGATGCAGGTTACAGTTTACTGCTTCACTGGGTTCTCATCATCATATTAGCCCAGTGAAGTGTAAAATGGAGATAGCACCTTTAAGAGGCAGACAGAGAGCACAGATGTTTTAGACGCTCCTACAGAGCAGGGTTTGTGAAATCGATTTGGAGCCACACTCACACTTGCTGTGAGAGGACCGGCTTCCCACCAGAGAAAAGAAATGGTCTGAGTGAAGAAAATACAAAAGGCTTGAGATTTTGAGAAGAGCATCTGGCTAATCTCTGTTGAGCTGATTTAGCTGCCAGTCTGCCACGTTATAATAACCCTTTCTTCTCCCTTGCCACTTTCCCCCTATCGTCTCTCTCCATCTCTACATATATTTTCATATCTTTCCATCTCTCTTTAAATTCTTCTCTCTCTCTGTCTTACTTTCTTATTTCCAATTCCCATCTTTACTCTCTCAGACAGTTCATGCTCAGTGATTGAGGTCATCATTCTGAGTCTACAAACATAGCTGCTGTTTGTTGTGACTTTGTCCTTTTCTTGTCCACTGCTCCTCCCAATAAATAAATTACATAAAATCAACTACCTCCATCAAAACGTGCAACTAGTTATCTAATGAAAAGTTATTTATATCAATTGTTACACAAAGGCCCAATAAATACTAACTACAGCTATCAATATACCCTAACCTGGTTAACAGTATTTTATACACTATATATACAAAAGTATGTGGACACCCGTTCAAATTAGTGGATTTGGCTATTACAGCCACAGGTGTATAAAATCTAGCACACAGTCATGCAGTCTCCAAAGACAAACATTGGCAAACAGTGACTTTCAACATGGCAACATCATAGGATGTCACCTTTCCAACAAGTCAGTTCATAAAATGTCTGCCCTGGTAGAGCTGCCCCAGTCAACTGTAAGCACTGTTATTGTGATGTAGAAACGTCTAGGAGCAACAACGGAAGTGGTAGGCCACACAAGCTCACAGACCATCTGTCAGTCAGACGAACAAATCTGGGTTTGGCGGATGCCAGGAGAATGCTACCTTCCCCAATGCATAGTGCCAACTGTAAAGTTTGGTGGAGGAGGAATAATGGTATGGGACTGTTTTTCACGGTTCAGGTTAGGCTCCTTAGTTCCAGTGAAGGGAAATGTTAACACTACAGCATATAATGAAATTCTAGACAATTCTGTGCTTCCAACTTTGTTGCAACAGTTTGGGGAAGGCCCTTTCCTGTTTCAGCATGACAATGCCCCCATGCACAAAACGATGTCCATACAGAAATTATTTGTCGAGATCAGTGTGGAAGAACTGCACAGAGCCCTGACCTCAACCCCATCAAAAACCGTTGGGATGAATTGGAACACTGACTGCGAGCCAGGCCAAATCACCCAACATCAGTGCCCAACCTCACTAATGCTCTTGTGGCTGAATGGAAGAAATTCCCCGCAGCAATGTTCAAATATCTAGTGGAAAGCCTTCCCAGAGGAGTGAAGGCTGTTATAGCAGCAAAGGGAGGACCAACTCCATATTAATGTCCATGATTTTGGAATGAGATCTACGAGCAGGTGATGTTTGAATGAGATGTTCCACTAGCAGGTGATTTAGAATGAGATGTTCTACTAGCAGGTGATTTTAGAATGAGATGTTCCACTAGCAGGTGGTTTTAGAATGAGATGTTCTACTAGCAGGTGATTTTAGAATGAGATGTTCTACTGGCAGGTGATTTTAGAATGAGATGTTCTACTAACAGGTGGTTTTAGAATGAGATGTTCCACTAGCAGGTGATTTTAGAATGAGATGTTCTACTTGCAGATGATTTTAGAATGAGATGTTCCACTAGCAGGTGATTTTAGAATGAGATGTTCCACTAGCAGGTGATTTTAGAATGAGATGTTCCACTAGCAGGTGATTTTAGAATGAGATGTTCTACCAGCAGGTGATTTTAGAATGAGATGTTCTACGAGCAGGTGATTTTAGAATGAGATGTTCGACTAGCAGGTGATTTTAGAATGAGATGTTCCACTAGCAGGTGATTTTAGAATGAGATGTTCCACTAGCAGGTGATTTTAGAATGAGATGTTCTACCAGCAGGTGATTTTAGAATGAGATGTTCTACTAGCAGGTGATTTTAGAATGAGATGTTCCACTAGCAGGTGATTTTAGAATGAGATGTTCTACGAGCAGGTGATTTTAGAATGAGAGGTTCCACTAGCAGGTGATTTTAGAATGAGATGTTCCACTAGTAGGTGATTTTAGAATGAGATGTTCTACGAGCAGGTGATTTTAGAATGAGATGTTCCACTAGCAGGTGATTTTAGAATGAGATGTTCTACAAGCAGGTGATTTTAGAATGAGATGTTCTACGAGCAGGTAATTTTAGAATGCGATGTTCCACTAGCAGGTGATTTTAGAATGAGATGTTCTACAAGCAGGTGATTTTAGAATGAGATGTTCCACTAGCAGGTGATTTTAGAATGAGATGTTCCACTAGCAGGTGATTTTAGAATGAGATGTTCCACTAGCAGGTGATTGTAGAATGAGATGTTCCACTAGCCGGTGATGTTAGAATGAGATGTTCCACTAGCAGGTTATTTTAGAATGAGATCTACGAGCAGTTTATTTTAGAATGAGATGTTCCACTAGCAGGTGATTTTAGAATGAGATGTTCTACTAGCAGGTGATTTTAGAATGAGATGTTCTACGAGCAGGTGATTTTAGAATGAGATGTTCCACTAGTAGGTGATTTTAGAATGAGATGTTCCACTAGCAGGTGATTTTACCATGAGATGTTCTACTAGCAGGTGATTTTAGAATGAGATATTCCACTAGCAGGTGATTTTAGAATGAGATGTTCTACAAGCAGGTGATTTTAGAATGAGATGTTCCACTAGCAGGTGATTTTAGAATGAGATGTTCTACATGCAGGTGATTTTAGAATGAGATGTTTCACTAGCAGGTGATTTTAGAATGAGATGTTCCACTAGCTGGTGATTTTAGAATGAGATGTTCCACTAGCAGGTGATTTTAGAATGAGATGTTCCACTAGCAGGTGATTTTAGAATGAGATGTTCTACAAGCAGGGGATTTTAGAATGAGATGTTCTACTAGCAGGTGATTTTAGAATGAGATGTTCCACTAGCAGGTGATTTTAGAATGAGATGTTCTACGAGCAGGTGATTTTAGAATGAGATGTTCCACTAGCAGGTGATTTTAGAATGACATGTTCCACTAGCAGGTGATTTTAGAATGAGATGTTCTACTAGCAGGTGATTTTAGAATGAGATGTTCCACTAGCAGGTGATTTTAGAATGAGATGTTCTACTAGCAGGTGATTTTAGAATGAGATGTTCCACTAGCAGGTAATTTTAGAATGAGATGTTCCACTAGCACGTGATTTTAGAATGAGATGTTCCACTAGCAGGTGATTTTATAATGAGATGTTCTACTTGCAGATGATTTTAGAATGAGATGTTCCACTAGCAGGTGATTTTAGAATGAGATGTTCCACTAGCAGGTGATTTAGAATGAGATGTTCCTCTAGCAGGTGATTTTAGAATGAGATGTTCTACAATCAGGGGATTTTAGAATGAGATGTTCTACTAGCAGGTGATTTTAGAATGAGATGTTCCACTAGCAGGTGATTTTAGAATGAGATGTTCTACGAGCAGGTGATTTTAGAATGAGATGTTCCACTAGCAGGTGATTTTAGAATGAGATGTTCCACTAGCAGGTGATTTTAGAATGAGATGTTCTACTAGCAGGTGATTTTAGAATGAGATGTTCCACTAGCAGGTGATTTTAGAATGAGATGTTCTACAAGCAGGTGATTTTAGAATGAGATGTTCTACGAGCAGGTAATTTTAGAATGAGATGTTCCACTAGCAGGTGATTTTAGAATGAGATGTTCTACAAGCAGGTGATTTTAGAATGAGATGTTCCACTAGCAGGTGATTTTAGAATGAGATGTTCCACTAGCAGGTGATTTTAGAATGAGATGTTCCACTAGCAGGTGATTTTAGAATGAGATGTTCCACTAGCCGGTGATGTTAGAATGAGATGTTCCACTAGCAGGTTATTTTAGAATGAGATCTACGAGCAGTTGATTTTAGAATGAGATGTTCCACTAGCAGGTGATTTTAGAATGAGATGTTCCACTAGCAGGTGATTTTAGAATGAGATGTTCTACGAGCAGGTGATTTTAGAATGAGATGTTCCACTAGCAGGTGATTTTAGAATGAGATGTTCCACTAGCAGGTGATTTTAGCATGAGATGTTCCACTAGCAGGTGATTTTAGAATGAGATGTTCCACTAGCAGGTGATTTTAGAATGAGATGTTCCACAAGCAGGTGATTTTAGAATGAGATGTTCCACTAGCAGGTGATTTTAGAATGAGATGTTCTACATGCAGGTGATTTTAGAATGAGATGTTTCACTAGCAGGTGATTTTAGAATGAGATGTTCCACTAGCAGGTGATTTTAGAATGAGATGTTCCACTAGCAGGTGATTTTAGAATGAGATGTTCCACTAGCAGGTGATTTTAGAATGAGATGTTCTACAAGCAGGTGATTTTAGAATGAGATGTTCTACTAGCAGGTGATTTTAGAATGAGATGTTCCACTAGCAGGTGATTTTAGAATGAGATGTTCTACGAGCAGGTGATTTTAGAATGAGATGTTCCACTAGCAGGTGATTTTAGAATGACATGTTCCACTAGCAGGTGATTTTAGAATGAGATGTTCTACTAGCAGGTGATTTTAGAATGAGATGTTCCACTAGCAGGTGATTTTAGAATGAGATGTTCTACTAGCAGGTGATTTTAGAATGAGATGTTCCACTAGCAGGTAATTTTAGAATGAGATGTTCCACTAGCACGTGATTTTAGAATGAGATGTTCCACTAGCAGGTGATTTTATAATGAGATGTTCTACTAGCAGGTGATTTTAGAATGAGATTTTCCACTAGCAGGTGATTTTAGAATGAGATGTTCCACTAGCAGGTGATTTAGAATGAGACGTTCCTCTAGCAGGTGATTTTAGAATGAGATGTTCTACAATCAGGGGATTTTAGAATGAGATGTTCTACTAGCAGGTGATTTTAGAATGAGATGTTCCACTAGCAGGTGATTTTAGAATGAGATGTTCTACGAGCAGGTGATTTTAGAATGAGATGTTCCACTAGCAGGTGATTTTAGAATGAGATGTTCCACTAGCAGGTGATTTTAGAATGAGATGTTCTACTAGCAGGTGATTTTAGAATGAGATGTTCCACTAGCAGGTGATTTTAGAATGAGATGTTCTACTAGCAGGTGATTTTAGAATGAGATGTTCCACTAGCAGGTGATTTTAGAATGAGATGTTCCACTAGCACGTGATTTTAGAATGAGATGTTCCACTAGCAGGTGATTTTAGAATGAGATGTTCTACGAGCAGGTGATTTTAAAATGAGATGTTCCACTAGCAGGTGATTTTAGAATGAGATGTTCTACGAGCAGGTGATTTCAGAATGAGATGTTCTACTAGCAGGTGATTTTAGAATGAGATGTTCTACTAGCAGGTGATTTTAGAATGAGATGTTCCACTAGCAGGTGATTTTAGAATGAGATGTTCTACTTGCAGGGAATTTTAGAATGAGATGTTCTACGAGCAGGTGATTTTAGAATGAGATGTTCCACTAGCAGGTGATTTTAGAATGAGATGTTCCACTAGCAGGTGATTTTAGAATGAGATGTTCTACTAGCAGGTGATTTTAGAATGAGATGTTCCACTAGCAGGTGATTTTAGAATGAGATGTTCTACAAGCAGGTGATTTTAGAATGAGATGTTCTACGAGCAGGTAATTTTAGAATGAGATGTTCCACTAGCAGGTGATTTTAGAATGAGATGTTCCACTAGCAGCTGATTTTAGAATGAGATGTTCCACTAGCAGGTGATTTTAGAATGAGATGTTCCACTAGCAGGTGATTTTAGAATGAGATGTTCCACTAGCAGGTGATTTTAGAATGAGATGTTCCACTAGCCGGTGATTTTAGAATGAGATGTTCTACAAGCAGGTCATTTTAGAATGAGATGTTCTACGAGCAGGTGATTTTAGAATGAGATGTTCCACTAGCAGGTGATTTTAGAATGAGATGTTCTACAAGCAGGTGATTTTAGAATGAGATGTTCCACTAGCATGTGATTTTAGAATGAGATGTTTCACTAGCAGGTGATTTTAGAATGAGATGTTCTACTAGCAGGTGATTTTAGAATGAGATGTTCCACTAGCAGGTGATTTTAGAATGAGATGTTCCACTAGCTGGTGATTTTAGAATGAGATGTTCCACTAGCAGGTGATTTTAGAATGAGATGTTCCACTAGCAGGGGATTTTAGAATGAGATGTTCTACAAGCAGGGGATTTTAGAATGAGATGTTCTACTAGCAGGTGATTTTAGAATGAGATGTTCCACTAGCAGGTGATTTTAGAATGAGATGTTCTACGAGCAGGTGATTTTAGAATGAGATGTTCCACTAGCAGGTGATTTTAGAATGACATGTTCCACTAGCAGGTGATTTTAGAATGAGATGTTCTACTAGCAGGTGATTTTAGAATGAGATGTTCCACTAGCAGGTGATTTTAGAATGAGATGTTCTACTAGCAGGTGATTTTAGAATGAGATGTTCCACTAGCAGGTAATTTTAGAATGAGATGTTCCACTAGCAGGTGATTTTAGAATGAGATGTTCCACTAGCAGGTGATTTTAGAATGAGATGTTCCACTAGCAGGTGATTTTAGAATGAGATGTTCCACTAGCACGTGATTTTAGAATGAGATGTTCCACTAGCAGGTGATTTTAGAATGAGATGTTCTACGAGCAGGTGATTTTAAAATGAGATGTTCCACTAGCAGGTGATTTTAGAATGAGATGTTCTACGAGCAGGTGATTTCAGAATGAGATGTTCCACTAGCAGGTGATTTTAGAATGAGATGTTCTACTAGCAGGTGATTTTAGAATGAGATGTTCCACTAGCAGGTGATTTTAGAATGAGATGTTCTACTAGCAGGTAATTTTAGAATGAGATGTTCTACTAGCAGGTGATTTTAGAATGAGATGTTCCACTAGCAGGTGATTTTAGAATGAGATGTTCCACTAGCAGGTGATTTTAGAATGAGATGTTCCACTAGCAGGTGATTTTAGAATGAGATGTTCCACTAGCAGGTGATTTTAGAATGAGATGTTCTACTAGCAGGTGATTTTAGAATGAGATGTTCTACGAGCAGGTAATTTTAGAATGAGATGTTCCACTAGCAGGTGATTTTAGAATGAGATGTTCTACAAGCAGGTGATTTTAGAATGAGATGTTCCACTAGCAGGTGATTTTAGAATGAGATGTTCCACTAGCAGGTGATTTTAGAATGAGATGTTCCGCTAGCAGGTGATTTTAGAATGAGATGTTCCACTAGCAGGTGATTTTAGAATGAGATGTTCTACAAGCAGGTCATTTTAGAATGAGATGTTCTACTAGCAGGTGATTTTAGAATGAGATGTTCCACTAGCAGGTGATTTTAGAATGAGATGTTCTACTAGCAGGTGATTTTAGAATGAGATGTTCCACTAGCAGGTGATTTTAGAATGAGATGTTTCACTAGCAGGTGATTTTAGAATGAGATGTTCTACTAGCAGGTGATTTTAGAATGAGATGTTCCACTAGCAGGTGATTTTAGAATGAGATGTTCCACTAGCAGGTGATTTTAGAATGAGATGTTCCACTAGCAGGTGATTTTAGAATGAGATGTTCCACTAGCAGGTGATTTTAGAATGAGATGTTCTACAAGCAGGTGATTTTAGAATGAGATGTTCCACTAGCAGGTGATTTTAGAATGAGATGTTCCACTAGCAGGTGATTTTAGAATGAGATGTTCTACTAGCAGGTGATTTTAGAATGAGATGTTCCACTAGCAGGTGATTTTAGAATGAGATGTTCCACTAGCAGGTGATTTTAGAATGAGATGTTCCACTAGCAGGTGATTTTAGAATGAGATGTTCCACTAGCAGGTGATTTTAGAATGAGATGTTCCACTAGCAGGTGATTTTAGAATGAGATGTTCCACTAGCACGTGATTTTAGAATGAGATGTTCCACTAGCAGGTGATTTTAGAATGAGATGTTCTACGAGCAGGTGATTTTAAAATGAGATGTTCCACTAGCAGGTGATTTTAGAATGAGATGTTCCACTAGCCGGTGATTTTAGAATGAGATGTTCTACAAGCAGGTCATTTTAGAATGAGATGTTCTACGAGCAGGTGATTTTAGAATGAGATGTTCCACTAGCAGGTGATTTTAGAATGAGATGTTCTACAAGCAGGTGATTTTAGAATGAGATGTTCCACTAGCATGTGATTTTAGAATGAGATGTTTCACTAGCAGGTGATTTTAGAATGAGATGTTCTACTAGCAGGTGATTTTAGAATGAGATGTTCCACTAGCAGGTGATTTTAGAATGAGATGTTCCACTAGCTGGTGATTTTAGAATGAGATGTTCCACTAGCAGGTGATTTTAGAATGAGATGTTCCACTAGCAGGTGATTTTAGAATGAGATGTTCTACTAGCAGGTGATTTTAGAATGAGATGTTCCACTAGCAGGTGATTTTAGAATGAGATGTTCCACTAGCAGGTGATTTTAGAATGAGATGTTCTACTAGCAGGTGATTTTAGAATGAGATGTTCCACTAGCAGGTGATTTTAGAATGAGATGTTCCACTAGCAGGTGATTTTAGAATGAGATGTTCTACTAGCAGGTGATTTTAGAATGAGATGTTCCACTAGCAGGTGATTTTAGAATGAGATGTTCCACTAGCAGGTGATTTTAGAATGAGATGTTCCACTAGCAGGTGATTTTAGAATGAGATGTTCCACTAGCAGGTGATTTTAGAATGAGATGTTCTACTAGCAGGTGATTTTAGAATGAGATGTTCCACTAGCAGGTGATTTTAGAATGAGATGTTCCACTAGCACGTGATTTTAGAATGAGATGTTCCACTAGCAGGTGATTTTAGAATGAGATGTTCTACTAGCAGGTGATTTTAGAATGAGATGTTCCACTAGCAGGTGATTTTAGAATGAGATGTTCTACGAGCAGGTGATTTCAGAATGAGATGTTCTACTAGCAGGTGATTTTAGAATGAGATGTTCTACTAGCAGGTGATTTTAGAATGAGATGTTCCACTAGCAGGTGATTTTAGAATGAGATGTTCTACTTGCAGGGAATTTTAGAATGAGATGTTCTACGAGCAGGTGATTTTAGAATGAGATGTTCCACTAGCAGGTGATTTTAGAATGAGATGTTCCACTAGCAGGTGATTTTAGAATGAGATGTTCTACTAGCAGGTGATTTTAGAATGAGATGTTCCACTAGCAGGTGATTTTAGAATGAGATGTTCTACTAGCAGGTGATTTTAGAATGAGATGTTCTACGAGCAGGTAATTTTAGAATGAGATGTTCCACTAGCAGGTGATTTTAGAATGAGATGTTCTACTAGCAGGTGATTTTAGAATGAGATGTTCCACTAGCAGGTGATTTTAGAATGAGATGTTCCACTAGCAGGTGATTTTAGAATGAGATGTTCCACTAGCAGGTGATTTTAGAATGAGATGTTCCACTAGCCGGTGATTTTAGAATGAGATGTTCTACAAGCAGGTCATTTTAGAATGAGATGTTCTACTAGCAGGTGATTTTAGAATGAGATGTTCCACTAGCAGGTGATTTTAGAATGAGATGTTCTACAAGCAGGTGATTTTAGAATGAGATGTTCCACTAGCATGTGATTTTAGAATGAGATGTTTCACTAGCAGGTGATTTTAGAATGAGATGTTCTACTAGCAGGTGATTTTAGAATGAGATGTTCCACTAGCAGGTGATTTTAGAATGAGATGTTCCACTAGCTGGTGATTTTAGAATGAGATGTTCCACTAGCAGGTGATTTTAGAATGAGATGTTCCACTAGCAGGTGATTTTAGAATGAGATGTTCTACTAGCAGGTGATTTTAGAATGAGATGTTCTACTAGCAGGTGATTTTAGAATGAGATGTTCCACTAGCAGGTGATTTTAGAATGAGATGTTCTACGAGCAGGTGATTTTAGAATGAGATGTTCCACTAGCAGGTGATTTTAGAATGAGATGTTCTACTAGCAGGTGATTTTAGAATGAGATGTTCCACTAGCAGGTGATTTTAGAATGAGATGTTCCACTAGCAGGTGATTTTAGAATGAGATGTTCCACTAGCAGGTGATTTTAGAATGAGATGTTCCACTAGCACGTGATTTTAGAATGAGATGTTCCACTAGCAGGTGATTTTAGAATGAGATGTTCTACGAGCAGGTGATTTTAGAATGAGATGTTCCACTAGCAGGTGATTTTAGAATGAGATGTTCTACTAGCAGGTGATTTTAGAATGAGATGTTCCACTAGCAGGTGATTTTAGAATGAGATGTTCTACTAGCAGGTGATTTTAGAATGAGATGTTCCACTAGCAGGTGATTTTAGAATGAGATGTTCTACTAGCAGGGAATTTTAGAATGAGATGTTCTACTAGCAGGTGATTTTAGAATGAGATGTTCCACTAGCAGGTGATTTTAGAATGAGATGTTCCACTAGCAGGTGATTTTAGAATGAGATGTTCTACTAGCAGGTGATTTTAGAATGAGATGTTCCACTAGCAGGTGATTTTAGAATGAGATGTTCTACTAGCAGGTGATTTTAGAATGAGATGTTCTACTAGCAGGTAATTTTAGAATGAGATGTTCCACTAGCAGGTGATTTTAGAATGAGATGTTCTACTAGCAGGTGATTTTAGAATGAGATGTTCCACTAGCAGGTGATTTTAGAATGAGATGTTCCACTAGCAGGTGATTTTAGAATGAGATGTTCCACTAGTAGGTGATTTTAGAATGAGATGTTCCACTAGCAGATGATTTTACAATGAGATGTTCTACTAGCAGGTGATTTTAGAATGAGATGTTCTACTTGCAGATGATTTTAGAATGAGATGTTCCACTAGCAGGTGATTTTAGAATGAGATGTTCCACTAGCAGGTGATTTTAGAATGAGATGTTCCACTAGCATGTGATTTTAGAATGAGATGTTTCACTAGCAGGTGATTTTAGAATGAGATGTTCTACTAGCAGGTGATTTTAGAATGAGATGTTCCACTAGCAGGTGATTTTAGAATGAGATGTTCCACTAGCAGGTGATTTTAGAATGAGATGTTCCACTAGCAGGTGATTTTAGAATGAGATGTTCCACTAGCAGGTGATTTTAGAATGAGATGTTCTACTAGCAGGTGATTTTAGAATGAGATGTTCTACTAGCAGGTGATTTTAGAATGAGATGTTCCACTAGCAGGTGATTTTAGAATGAGATGTTCTACTAGCAGGTGATTTTAGAATGAGATGTTCCACTAGCAGGTGATTTTAGAATGACATGTTCCACTAGCAGGTGATTTTAGAATGAGATGTTCTACTAGCAGGTGATTTTAGAATGAGATGTTCCACTAGCAGGTGATTTTAGAATGAGATGTTCTACTAGCAGGTGATTTTAGAATGAGATGTTCCACTAGCAGGTGATTTTAGAATGAGATGTTCCACTAGCACGTGATTTTAGAATGAGATGTTCCACTAGCAGGTGATTTTAGAATGAGATGTTCCACTAGCAGGTGATTTTAGAATGAGATGTTCCACTAGCAGGCGATTTTAGAATGAGATGTTCCACTAGCAGGTGATTTTAGAATGAGATGTTCCACTAGCAGGTGATTTTAGAATGAGATGTTCTACTAGCAGGTGATTTTAGAATGAGATGTTCCACTAGCAGGTGATTTTAGAATGAGATGTTCCACTAGCACGTGATTTTAGAATGAGATGTTCCACTAGCAGGTGATTTTAGAATGAGATGTTCTACGAGCAGGTGATTTTAAAATGAGATGTTCCACTAGCAGGTGATTTTAGAATGAGATGTTCTACTAGCAGGTGATTTCAGAATGAGATGTTCTACTAGCAGGTGATTTTAGAATGAGATGTTCTACTAGCAGGTGATTTTAGAATGAGATGTTCCACTAGCAGGTGATTTTAGAATGAGATGTTCTACTTGCAGGTGATTTTAGAATGAGATGTTCTACTAGCAGGTGATTTTAGAATGAGATGTTCCACTAGCAGGTGATTTTAGAATGAGATGTTCCACTAGCAGGTGATTTTAGAATGAGATGTTCCACGAGCAGGTGATTTTAGAATGAGATGTTCCACTAGCAGGTGATTTTAGAATGAGATGTTCTACTAGCAGGTGATTTTAGAATGAGATGTTCTACGAGCAGGTAATTTTAGAATGAGATGTTCCACTAGCAGGTGATTTTAGAATGAGATGTTCTACAAGCAGGTGATTTTAGAATGAGATGTTCCACTAGCAGGTGATTTTAGAATGAGATGTTCCACTAGCAGGTGATTTTAGAATGAGATGTTCCACTAGCAGGTGATTTTAGAATGAGATGTTCCACTAGCAGGTGATTTTAGAATGAGATGTTCTACTAGCAGGTGATTTTAGAATGAGATGTTCTACTAGCAGGTGATTTTAGAATGAGATGTTCCACTAGCAGGTGATTTTAGAATGAGATGTTCTACTAGCAGGTGATTTTAGAATGAGATGTTCCACTAGCATGTGATTTTAGAATGAGATGTTTCACTAGCAGGTGATTTTAGAATGAGATGTTCTACTAGCAGGTGATTTTAGAATGAGATGTTCCACTAGCAGGTGATTTTAGAATGAGATGTTCCACTAGCTGGTGATTTTAGAATGAGATGTTCCACTAGCAGGTGATTTTAGAATGAGATGTTCCACTAGCAGGTGATTTTAGAATGAGATGTTCTACTAGCAGGTGATTTTAGAATGAGATGTTCCACTAGCAGGTGATTTTAGAATGAGATGTTCCACTAGCAGGTGATTTTAGAATGAGATGTTCTACTAGCAGGTGATTTTAGAATGAGATGTTCCACTAGCAGGTGATTTTAGAATGAGATGTTCCACTAGCAGGTGATTTTAGAATGAGATGTTCCACTAGCAGGTGATTTTAGAATGAGATGTTCCACTAGCAGGTGATTTTAGAATGAGATGTTCCACTAGCAGGTGATTTTAGAATGAGATGTTCCACTAGCAGGTGATTTTAGAATGAGATGTTCCACTAGCAGGTGATTTTAGAATGAGATGTTCTACGAGCAGGTGATTTTAGAATGAGATGTTCCACTAGCAGGTGATTTTAGAATGAGATGTTCTACGAGCAGGTGATTTCAGAATGAGATGTTCTACTAGCAGGTGATTTTAGAATGAGATGTTCTACTAGCAGGTGATTTTAGAATGAGATGTTCCACTAGCAGGTGATTTTAGAATGAGATGTTCTACTTGCAGGGAATTTTAGAATGAGATGTTCTACTAGCAGGTGATTTTAGAATGAGATGTTCCACTAGCAGGTGATTTTAGAATGAGATGTTCTACTAGCAGGTGATTTTAGAATGAGATGTTCTACTAGCAGGTGATTTTAGAATGAGATGTTCCACTAGCAGGTGATTTTAGAATGAGATGTTCTACTAGCAGGTGATTTTAGAATGAGATGTTCTACTAGCAGGTGATTTTAGAATGAGATGTTCCACTAGCAGGTGATTTTAGAATGAGATGTTCTACAAGCAGGTGATTTTAGAATGAGATGTTCCACTAGCAGGTGATTTTAGAATGAGATGTTCCACTAGCAGGTGATTTTAGAATGAGATGTTCCACTAGCAGGTGATTTTAGAATGAGATGTTCCACTAGCAGGTGATTTTAGAATGAGATGTTCTACTAGCAGGTCATTTTAGAATGAGATGTTCTACTAGCAGGTGATTTTAGAATGAGATGTTCCACTAGCAGGTGATTTTAGAATGAGATGTTCTACTAGCAGGTGATTTTAGAATGAGATGTTCCACTAGCATGTGATTTTAGAATGAGATGTTTCACTAGCAGGTGATTTTAGAATGAGATGTTCTACTAGCAGGTGATTTTAGAATGAGATGTTCCACTAGCAGGTGATTTTAGAATGAGATGTTCCACTAGCTGGTGATTTTAGAATGAGATGTTCCACTAGCAGGTGATTTTAGAATGAGATGTTCCACTAGCAGGTGATTTTAGAATGAGATGTTCTACTAGCAGGTGATTTTAGAATGAGATGTTCTACTAGCAGGTGATTTTAGAATGAGATGTTCCACTAGCAGGTGATTTTAGAATGAGATGTTCTACTAGCAGGTGATTTTAGAATGAGATGTTCCACTAGCAGGTGATTTTAGAATGAGATGTTCCACTAGCAGGTGATTTTAGAATGAGATGTTCTACTAGCAGGTGATTTTAGAATGAGATGTTCCACTAGCAGGTGATTTTAGAATGAGATGTTCTACTAGCAGGTGATTTTAGAATGAGATGTTCCACTAGCAGGTAATTTTAGAATGAGATGTTCCACTAGCACGTGATTTTAGAATGAGATGTTCCACTAGCAGGTGATTTTAGAATGAGATGTTCTACTAGCAGGTGATTTTAGAATGAGATGTTCCACTAGCAGGTGATTTTAGAATGAGATGTTCCACTAGCAGGTGATTTTAGAATGAGATGTTCCACTAGCAGGTGATTTTAGAATGAGATGTTCTACTAGCAGGTGATTTTAGAATGAGATGTTCCACTAGCAGGTGATTTTAGAATGAGATGTTCCACTAGCACGTGATTTTAGAATGAGATGTTCCACTAGCAGGTGATTTTAGAATGAGATGTTCCACTAGCAGGTGATTTTAGAATGAGATGTTCCACTAGCAGGTGATTTTAGAATGAGATGTTCTACTAGCAGGTGATTTTAGAATGAGATGTTCCACTAGCAGGTGATTTTAGAATGAGATGTTCTACTAGCAGGTGATTTTAGAATGAGATGTTCCACTAGCAGGTGATTTTAGAATGAGATGTTCTACTTGCAGGTAATTTTAGAATGAGATGTTCTACTAGCAGGTGATTTTAGAATGAGATGTTCCACTAGCAGGTGATTTTAGAATGAGATGTTCCACTAGCAGGTGATTTTAGAATGAGATGTTCTACGAGCAGGTGATTTTAGAATGAGATGTTCCACTAGCAGGTGATTTTAGAATGAGATGTTCTACTAGCAGGTGATTTTAGAATGAGATGTTCCACTAGCAGGTAATTTTAGAATGAGATGTTCCACTAGCAGGTGATTTTAGAATGAGATGTTCTACTAGCAGGTGATTTTAGAATGAGATGTTCCACTAGCAGGTGATTTTAGAATGAGATGTTCCACTAGCAGGTGATTTTAGAATGAGATGTTCCACTAGCAGGTGATTTTAGAATGAGATGTTCCACTAGCAGGTGATTTTAGAATGAGATGTTCTACTAGCAGGTGATTTTAGAATGAGATGTTCTACTAGCAGGTGATTTTAGAATGAGATGTTCCACTAGCAGGTGATTTTAGAATGAGATGTTCTACTAGCAGGTGATTTTAGAATGAGATGTTCCACTAGCATGTGATTTTAGAATGAGATGTTTCACTAGCAGGTGATTTTAGAATGAGATGTTCTACTAGCAGGTGATTTTAGAATGAGATGTTCCACTAGCAGGTGATTTTAGAATGAGATGTTCCACTAGCTGGTGATTTTAGAATGAGATGTTCCACTAGCAGGTGATTTTAGAATGAGATGTTCCACTAGCAGGTGATTTTAGAATGAGATGTTCTACTAGCAGGTGATTTTAGAATGAGATGTTCTACTAGCAGGTGATTTTAGAATGAGATGTTCCACTAGCAGGTGATTTTAGAATGAGATGTTCCACTAGCAGGTGATTTTAGAATGAGATGTTCCACTAGCAGGTGATTTTAGAATGAGATGTTCTACTAGCAGGTGATTTTAGAATGAGATGTTCCACTAGCAGGTGATTTTAGAATGAGATGTTCTACTAGCAGGTGATTTTAGAATGAGATGTTCCACTAGCAGGTGATTTTAGAATGAGATGTTCCACTAGCAGGTGATTTTAGAATGAGATGTTCCACTAGCAGGTGATTTTAGAATGAGATGTTCTACTAGCAGGTGATTTTAAAATGAGATGTTCCACTAGCAGGTGATTTTAGAATGAGATGTTCTACTAGCAGGTGATTTTAGAATGAGATGTTCCACTAGCAGGTGATTTTAGAATGAGATGTTCCACTAGCAGGTGATTTTAGAATGAGATGTTCCACTAGCAGGTGATTTTAGAATGAGATGTTCTACTTGCAGGTGATTTTAGAATGAGATGTTCTACTAGCAGGTGATTTTAGAATGAGATGTTCCACTAGCAGGTGATTTTAGAATGAGATGTTCCACTAGCAGGTGATTTTAGAATGAGATGTTCCACTAGCAGGTGATTTTAGAATGAGATGTTCCACTAGCAGGTGATTTTAGAATGAGATGTTCCACTAGCAGGTGATTTTAGAATGAGATGTTCTACTAGCAGGTGATTTTAGAATGAGATGTTCCACTAGCAGGTGATTTTAGAATGAGATGTTCCACTAGCAGGTGATTTTAGAATGAGATGTTCCACTAGCAGGTGATTTTAGAATGAGATGTTCCACTAGCAGGTGATTTTAGAATGAGATGTTCTACTAGCAGGTGATTTTAGAATGAGATGTTCCACTAGCAGGTGATTTTAGAATGAGATGTTCCACTAGCAGGTGATTTTAGAATGAGATGTTCTACAAGCAGGTGATTTTAGAATGAGATGTTCCACTAGCAGGTGATTTTAGAATGAGATGTTCCACTAGCAGGTGATTTTAGAATGAGATGTTCTACTAGCAGGTGATTTTAGAATGAGATGTTCCACTAGCAGGTGATTTTAGAATGAGATGTTCCACTAGCTGGTGATTTTAGAATGAGATGTTCCACTAGCAGGTGATTTTAGAATGAGATGTTCCACTAGCAGGGGATTTTAGAATGAGATGTTCTACTAGCAGGGGATTTTAGAATGAGATGTTCCACTAGCAGGTGATTTTAGAATGAGATGTTCCACTAGCAGGTGATTTTAGAATGAGATGTTCTACGAGCAGGTGATTTTAGAATGAGATGTTCCACTAGCAGGTGATTTTAGAATGAGATGTTCTACTAGCAGGTGATTTTAGAATGAGATGTTCCACTAGCAGGTGATTTTAGAATGAGATGTTCTACTAGCAGGTGATTTTAGAATGAGATGTTCCACTAGCAGGTGATTTTAGAATGAGATGTTCCACTAGCACGTGATTTTAGAATGAGATGTTCCACTAGCAGGTGATTTTAGAATGAGATGTTCTACTAGCAGGTGATTTTAGAATGAGATGTTCCACTAGCAGGTGATTTTAGAATGAGATGTTCTACTAGCAGGTGATTTTAGAATGAGATGTTCTACTAGCAGGTGATTTTAGAATGAGATGTTCCACTAGCAGGTGATTTTAAAATGAGATGTTCCACTAGCAGGTGATTTTAGAATGAGATGTTCTACTTGCAGGTGATTTTAGAATGAGATGTTCTACTAGCAGGTGATTTTAGAATGAGATGTTCCACTAGCAGGTGATTTTAGAATGAGATGTTCCACTAGCAGGTGATTTTAGAATGAGATGTTCCACTAGCAGGTGATTTTAGAATGAGATGTTCCACTAGCAGGTGATTTTAGAATGAGATGTTCTACTAGCAGGTGATTTTAGAATGAGATGTTCTACTAGCAGGTAATTTTAGAATGAGATGTTCCACTAGCAGGTGATTTTAGAATGAGATGTTCTACTAGCAGGTGATTTTAGAATGAGATGTTCCACTAGCAGGTGATTTTAGAATGAGATGTTCCACTAGCAGGTGATTTTAGAATGAGATGTTCCACTAGCAGGTGATTTTAGAATGAGATGTTCCACTAGCAGGTGATTTTAGAATGAGATGTTCTACTAGCAGGTGATTTTAGAATGAGATGTTCTACTAGCAGGTGATTTTAGAATGAGATGTTCCACTAGCAGGTGATTTTAGAATGAGATGTTCTACAAGCAGGTGATTTTAGAATGAGATGTTCCACTAGCATGTGATTTTAGAATGAGATGTTTCACTAGCAGGTGATTTTAGAATGAGATGTTCTACTAGCAGGTGATTTTAGAATGAGATGTTCCACTAGCAGGTGATTTTAGAATGAGATGTTCCACTAGCTGGTGATTTTAGAATGAGATGTTCCACTAGCAGGTGATTTTAGAATGAGATGTTCCACTAGCAGGTGATTTTAGAATGAGATGTTCTACAAGCAGGGGATTTTAGAATGAGATGTTCTACTAGCAGGTGATTTTAGAATGAGATGTTCCACTAGCAGGTGATTTTAGAATGAGATGTTCCACTAGCAGGTGATTTTAGAATGAGATGTTCCACTAGCAGGTGATTTTAGAATGAGATGTTCCACTAGCAGGTGATTTTAGAATGAGATGTTCCACTAGCAGGTGATTTTAGAATGAGATGTTCCACTAGCAGGTGATTTTAGAATGAGATGTTCTACTAGCAGGTGATTTTAGAATGAGATGTTCCACTAGCAGGTAATTTTAGAATGAGATGTTCCACTAGCACGTGATTTTAGAATGAGATGTTCCACTAGCAGGTGATTTTAGAATGAGATGTTCTACTTGCAGATGATTTTAGAATGAGATGTTCCACTAGCAGGTGATTTTAGAATGAGATGTTCCACTAGCAGGTGATTTTAGAATGAGATGTTCCTCTAGCAGGTGATTTTAGAATGAGATGTTCTACTAGCAGGTGATTTTAGAATGAGATGTTCCACTAGCAGGTGATTTTAGAATGAGATGTTCCACTAGCAGGTGATTTTAGAATGAGATGTTCCACTAGCAGGTGATTTTAGAATGAGATGTTCTACTAGCAGGTGATTTTAAAATGAGATGTTCCACTAGCAGGTGATTTTAGAATGAGATGTTCTACTAGCAGGTGATTTTAGAATGAGATGTTCCACTAGCAGGTGATTTTAGAATGAGATGTTCTACTAGCAGGTGATTTTAGAATGAGATGTTCCACTAGCAGGTGATTTTAGAATGAGATGTTCTACTTGCAGGGAATTTTAGAATGAGATGTTCTACGAGCAGGTGATTTTAGAATGAGATGTTCCACTAGCAGGTGATTTTAGAATGAGATGTTCCACTAGCAGGTGATTTTAGAATGAGATGTTCTACTAGCAGGTGATTTTAGAATGAGATGTTCCACTAGCAGGTGATTTTAGAATGAGATGTTCTACTAGCAGGTGATTTTAGAATGAGATGTTCTACTAGCAGGTAATTTTAGAATGAGATGTTCCACTAGCAGGTGATTTTAGAATGAGATGTTCTACTAGCAGGTGATTTTAGAATGAGATGTTCCACTAGCAGGTGATTTTAGAATGAGATGTTCCACTAGCAGGTGATTTTAGAATGAGATGTTCCACTAGCAGGTGATTTTAGAATGAGATGTTCCACTAGCAGGTGATTTTAGAATGAGATGTTCTACTAGCAGGTGATTTTAGAATGAGATGTTCTACTAGCAGGTGATTTTAGAATGAGATGTTCCACTAGCAGGTGATTTTAGAATGAGATGTTCTACTAGCAGGTGATTTTAGAATGAGATGTTCCACTAGCAGGTGATTTTAGAATGAGATGTTCCACTAGCAGGTGATTTTAGAATGAGATGTTCCACTAGCAGGTGATTTTAGAATGAGATGTTCCACTAGCAGGTGATTTTAGAATGAGATGTTCCACTAGCTGGTGATTTTAGAATGAGATGTTCCACTAGCAGGTGATTTTAGAATGAGATGTTCCACTAGCAGGTGATTTTAGAATGAGATGTTCTACAAGCAGGGGATTTTAGAATGAGATGTTCTACTAGCAGGTGATTTTAGAATGAGATGTTCCACTAGCAGGTGATTTTAGAATGAGATGTTCTACTAGCAGGTGATTTTAGAATGAGATGTTCCACTAGCAGGTGATTTTAGAATGAGATGTTCTACTAGCAGGTGATTTTAGAATGAGATGTTCCACTAGCAGGTGATTTTAGAATGAGATGTTCTACTAGCAGGTGATTTTAGAATGAGATGTTCCACTAGCAGGTGATTTTAGAATGAGATGTTCCACTAGCACGTGATTTTAGAATGAGATGTTCCACTAGCAGGTGATTTTAGAATGAGATGTTCTACTAGCAGGTGATTTTAGAATGAGATGTTCCACTAGCAGGTGATTTTAGAATGAGATGTTCTACGAGCAGGTGATTTTAGAATGAGATGTTCTACTAGCAGGTGATTTTAGAATGAGATGTTCTACTAGCAGGTGATTTTAAAATGAGATGTTCCACTAGCAGGTGATTTTAGAATGAGATGTTCTACTTGCAGGTAATTTTAGAATGAGATGTTCTACTAGCAGGTGATTTTAGAATGAGATGTTCCACTAGCAGGTGATTTTAGAATGAGATGTTCTACTAGCAGGTGATTTTAGAATGAGATGTTCTACGAGCAGGTGATTTTAGAATGAGATGTTCCACTAGCAGGTGATTTTAGAATGAGATGTTCTACTAGCAGGTGATTTTAGAATGAGATGTTCTACTAGCAGGTAATTTTAGAATGAGATGTTCCACTAGCAGGTGATTTTAGAATGAGATGTTCTACAAGCAGGTGATTTTAGAATGAGATGTTCCACTAGCAGGTGATTTTAGAATGAGATGTTCCACTAGCAGGTGATTTTAGAATGAGATGTTCCACTAGCAGGTGATTTTAGAATGAGATGTTCCACTAGCAGGTGATTTTAGAATGAGATGTTCTACAAGCAGGTGATTTTAGAATGAGATGTTCTACGAGCAGGTGATTTTAGAATGAGATGTTCCACTAGCAGGTGATTTTAGAATGAGATGTTCTACAAGCAGGTGATTTTAGAATGAGATGTTCCACTAGCATGTGATTTTAGAATGAGATGTTTCACTAGCAGGTGATTTTAGAATGAGATGTTCTACTAGCAGGTGATTTTAGAATGAGATGTTCCACTAGCAGGTGATTTTAGAATGAGATGTTCCACTAGCTGGTGATTTTAGAATGAGATGTTCCACTAGCAGGTGATTTTAGAATGAGATGTTCCACTAGCAGGTGATTTTAGAATGAGATGTTCTACAAGCAGGGGATTTTAGAATGAGATGTTCTACTAGCAGGTGATTTTAGAATGAGATGTTCCACTAGCAGGTGATTTTAGAATGAGATGTTCTACGAGCAGGTGATTTTAGAATGAGATGTTCCACTAGCAGGTGATTTTAGAATGAGATGTTCCACTAGCAGGTGATTTTAGAATGAGATGTTCTACTAGCAGGTGATTTTAGAATGAGATGTTCCACTAGCTGGTGATTTTAGAATGAGATGTTCCACTAGCAGGTGATTTTAGAATGAGATGTTCCACTAGCAGGTAATTTTAGAATGAGATGTTCCACTAGCACGTGATTTTAGAATGAGATGTTCCACTAGCAGGTGATTTTATAATGAGATGTTCTACTAGCAGGTGATTTTAGAATGAGATGTTCCACTAGCAGGTGATTTTAGAATGAGATGTTCCACTAGCAGGTGATTTTAGAATGAGATGTTCCACTAGCAGGTGATTTTAGAATGAGATGTTCTACTAGCAGGTGATTTTAGAATGAGATGTTCTACTAGCAGGTGATTTTAGAATGAGATGTTCCACTAGCAGGTGATTTTAGAATGAGATGTTCTACTAGCAGGTAATTTTAGAATGAGATGTTCTACTAGCAGGTGATTTTAGAATGAGATGTTCCACTAGCAGGTGATTTTAGAATGAGATGTTCCACTAGCAGGTGATTTTAGAATGAGATGTTCCACTAGCAGGTGATTTTAGAATGAGATGTTCTACTAGCAGGTGATTTTAGAATGAGATGTTCCACTAGCAGGTGATTTTAGAATGAGATGTTCCACTAGCAGGTGATTTTAGAATGAGATGTTCCACTAGCAGGTGATTTTAGAATGAGATGTTCTACAAGCAGGTGATTTTAGAATGAGATGTTCTACTAGCAGGTGATTTTAGAATGAGATGTTCCACTAGCAGGTGATTTTAGAATGAGATGTTCTACTAGCAGGTGATTTTAGAATGAGATGTTCCACTAGCATGTGATTTTAGAATGAGATGTTCCACTAGCAGGTGATTTTAGAATGAGATGTTCTACTAGCAGGTGATTTTAGAATGAGATGTTCCACTAGCAGGTGATTTTAGAATGAGATGTTCCACTAGCTGGTGATTTTAGAATGAGATGTTCCACTAGCAGGTGATTTTAGAATGAGATGTTCCACTAGCAGGTGATTTTAGAATGAGATGTTCTACTAGCAGGTGATTTTAGAATGAGATGTTCCACTAGCAGGTGATTTTAGAATGAGATGTTCCACTAGCAGGTGATTTTAGAATGAGATGTTCTACGAGCAGGTGATTTTAGAATGAGATGTTCCACTAGCAGGTGATTTTAGAATGAGATGTTCCACTAGCAGGTGATTTTAGAATGAGATGTTCTACTAGCAGGTGATTTTAGAATGAGATGTTCCACTAGCAGGTGATTTTAGAATGAGATGTTCCACTAGCAGGTGATTTTAGAATGAGATGTTCTACTAGCAGGTGATTTTAGAATGAGATGTTCCACTAGCAGGTGATTTTAGAATGAGATGTTCTACTAGCAGGTGATTTTAGAATGAGATGTTCCACTAGCAGGTGATTTTAGAATGAGATGTTCCACTAGCAGGTGATTTTAGAATGAGATGTTCCACTAGCAGGTGATTTTAGAATGAGATGTTCTACGAGCAGGTGATTTTAGAATGAGATGTTCCACTAGCAGGTGATTTTAGAATGAGATGTTCTACGAGCAGGTGATTTCAGAATGAGATGTTCTACTAGCAGGTGATTTTAGAATGAGATGTTCTACTAGCAGGTGATTTTAAAATGAGATGTTCCACTAGCAGGTGATTTTAGAATGAGATGTTCTACTAGCAGGTAATTTTAGAATGAGATGTTCTACGAGCAGGTGATTTTAGAATGAGATGTTCCACTAGCAGGTGATTTTAGAATGAGATGTTCCACTAGCAGGTGATTTTAGAATGAGATGTTCTACGAGCAGGTGATTTTAGAATGAGATGTTCCACTAGCAGGTGATTTTAGAATGAGATGTTCTACTAGCAGGTGATTTTAGAATGAGATGTTCTACGAGCAGGTGATTTTAGAATGAGATGTTCCACTAGCAGGTGATTTTAGAATGAGATGTTCTACAAGCAGGTGATTTTAGAATGAGATGTTCCACTAGCAGGTGATTTTAGAATGAGATGTTCCACTAGCAGGTGATTTTAGAATGAGATGTTCCACTAGCAGGTGATTTTAGAATGAGATGTTCCACTAGCAGGTGATTTTAGAATGAGATGTTCTACTAGCAGGTGATTTTAGAATGAGATGTTCTACGAGCAGGTGATTTTAGAATGAGATGTTCCACTAGCAGGTGATTTTAGAATGAGATGTTCTACTAGCAGGTGATTTTAGAATGAGATGTTCCACTAGCATGTGATTTTAGAATGAGATGTTCCACTAGCAGGTGATTTTAGAATGAGATGTTCCACTAGCAGGTGATTTTAGAATGAGATGTTCCACTAGCAGGTGATTTTAGAATGAGATGTTCCACTAGCAGGTGATTTTAGAATGAGATGTTCCACTAGCAGGTGATTTTAGAATGAGATGTTCCACTAGCAGGTGATTTTAGAATGAGATGTTCTACAAGCAGGGGATTTTAGAATGAGATGTTCTACTAGCAGGTGATTTTAGAATGAGATGTTCCACTAGCAGGTGATTTTAGAATGAGATGTTCTACGAGCAGGTGATTTTAGAATGAGATGTTCCACTAGCAGGTGATTTTAGAATGAGATGTTCCACTAGCAGGTGATTTTAGAATGAGATGTTCCACTAGCAGGTGATTTTAGAATGAGATGTTCCACTAGCAGGTGATTTTAGAATGAGATGTTCCACTAGCAGGTGATTTTAGAATGAGATGTTCCACTAGCAGGTGATTTTAGAATGAGATGTTCCACTAGCAGGTGATTTTAGAATGAGATGTTCTACGAGCAGGTGATTTTAGAATGAGATGTTCCACTAGCAGGTGATTTTAGAATGAGATGTTCCACTAGCAGGTGATTTTAGAATGAGATGTTCTACAAGCAGGTGATTTTAGAATGAGATGTTCTACTAGCAGGTGATTTTAGAATGAGATGTTCCACTAGCAGGTGATTTTAGAATGAGATGTTCTACTAGCAGGTGATTTTAGAATGAGATGTTCCACTAGCATGTGATTTTAGAATGAGATGTTTCACTAGCAGGTGATTTTAGAATGAGATGTTCCACTAGCAGGTGATTTTAGAATGAGATGTTCCACTAGCAGGTGATTTTAGAATGAGATGTTCCACTAGCTGGTGATTTTAGAATGAGATGTTCCACTAGCAGGTGATTTTAGAATGAGATGTTCCACTAGCAGGTGATTTTAGAATGAGATGTTCCACAAGCAGGTGATTTTAGAATGAGATGTTCCACTAGCAGGTGATTTTAGAATGAGATGTTCCACTAGCAGGTGATTTTAGAATGAGATGTTCTACTAGCAGGTGATTTTAGAATGAGATGTTCCACTAGCAGGTGATTTTAGAATGAGATGTTCCACTAGCAGGTGATTTTAGAATGAGATGTTCCACTAGCAGGTGATTTTAGAATGAGATGTTCCACTAGCAGGTGATTTTAGAATGAGATGTTCCACTAGCAGGTGATTTTAGAATGAGATGTTCCACTAGCAGGTGATTTTAGAATGAGATGTTCCACTAGCAGGTGATTTTAGAATGAGATGTTCCACTAGCAGGTGATTTTAGAATGAGATGTTCCACTAGCAGGTGATTTTAGAATGAGATGTTCCACTAGCAGGTGATTTTAGAATGAGATGTTCCACTAGCAGGTGATTTTAGAATGAGATGTTCTACTAGCAGGTGATTTTAGAATGAGATGTTCCACTAGCAGGTGATTTTAGAATGAGATGTTTCACTAGCAGGTGATTTTAGAATGAGATGTTCCACTAGCAGGTGATTTTAGAATGAGATGTTCCACTAGCAGGTGATTTTAGAATGAGATGTTCCACTAGCAGGTGATTTTAGAATGAGATGTTCCACTAGCAGGTGATTTTAGAATGAGATGTTCCACTAGCAGGTGATTTTAGAATGAGATGTTCTACAAGCAGGTGATTTTAGAATGAGATGTTCCACTAGCAGGTGATTTTAGAATGAGATGTTCCACTAGCAGGTGATTTTAGAATGAGATGTTCTACGAGCAGGTGATTTTAGAATGAGATGTTCCACTAGCAGGTGATTTTAGAATGAGATGTTCCACTAGCAGGTGATTTTAGAATGAGATGTTCTACTAGCAGGTGATTTTAGAATGAGATGTTCCACTAGCAGGTGATTTTAGAATGAGATGTTCTACTAGCAGGTGATTTTAGAATGAGATGTTCCACTAGCAGGTAATTTTAGAATGAGATGTTCCACTAGCAGGTGATTTTAGAATGAGATGTTCTACTAGCAGGTGATTTTAGAACGAGATGTTCCACTAGCAGGTGATTTTAGAATGAGATGTTCCACTAGCAGGTGATTTTAGAATGAGATGTTCCACTAGCAGGTGATTTTAGAATGAGATGTTCTACGAGCAGGTGATTTTAGAATGAGATGTTCCACTAGCAGGTGATTTTAGAATGAGATGTTCTACGAGCAGGTGATTTCAGAATGAGATGTTCCACTAGCAGGTGATTTTAGAATGAGATGTTCCACTAGCAGGTGATTTTAGAATGAGATGTTCCACTAGCAGGTGATTTTAGAATGAGATGTTCTACTAGCAGGGAATTTTAGAATGAGATGTTCTACGAGCAGGTGATTTTAGAATGAGATGTTCCACTAGCAGGTGATTTTAGAATGAGATGTTCCACTAGCAGGTGATTTTAGAATGAGATGTTCTACGAGCAGGTGATTTTAGAATGAGATGTTCCACTAGCAGGTGATTTTAGAATGAGATGTTCTACTAGCAGGTGATTTTAGAATGAGATGTTCTACGAGCAGGTGATTTTAGAATGAGATGTTCCACTAGCAGGTGATTTTAGAATGAGATGTTCTACAAGCAGGTGATTTTAGAATGAGATGTTCCACTAGCAGGTGATTTTAGAATGAGATGTTCCACTAGCAGGTGATTTTAGAATGAGATGTTCCACTAGCAGGTGATTTTAGAATGAGATGTTCCACTAGCAGGTGATTTTAGAATGAGATGTTCTACTAGCAGGTGATTTTAGAATGAGATGTTCTACTAGCAGGTGATTTTAGAATGAGATGTTCCACTAGCAGGTGATTTTAGAATGAGATGTTCTACTAGCAGGTGATTTTAGAATGAGATGTTCCACTAGCATGTGATTTTAGAATGAGATGTTCCACTAGCAGGTGATTTTAGAATGAGATGTTCCACTAGCAGGTGATTTTAGAATGAGATGTTCCACTAGCAGGTGATTTTAGAATGAGATGTTCCACTAGCAGGTGATTTTAGAATGAGATGTTCCACTAGCAGGTGATTTTAGAATGAGATGTTCCACTAGCAGGTGATTTTAGAATGAGATGTTCTACTAGCAGGTGATTTTAGAATGAGATGTTCCACTAGCAGGTGATTTTAGAATGAGATGTTCCACTAGCAGGTGATTTTAGAATGAGATGTTCTACTAGCAGGTGATTTTAGAATGAGATGTTCCACTAGCAGGTGATTTTAGAATGAGATGTTCCACTAGCAGGTGATTTTAGAATGAGATGTTCCACTAGCAGGTGATTTTAGAATGAGATGTTCCACTAGCACGTGATTTTAGAATGAGATGTTCCACTAGCAGGTGATTTTAGAATGAGATGTTCCACTAGCAGGTGATTTTAGAATGAGATGTTCCACTAGCAGGTGATTTTAGAATGAGATGTTCCACTAGCCGGTGATTTTAGAATGAGATGTTCTACAAGCAGGTGATTTTAGAATGAGATGTTCCACTAGCAGGTGATTTTAGAATGAGATGTTCCACTAGCAGGTGATTTTAGAATGAGATGTTCTACAAGCAGGTGATTTTAGAATGAGATGTTCCACTAGCAGGTGATTTTAGAATGAGATGTTTCACTAGCAGGTGATTTTAGAATGAGATGTTCTACTAGCAGGTGATTTTAGAATGAGATGTTCCACTAGCAGGTGATTTTAGAATGAGATGTTCCACTAGCTGGTGATTTTAGAATGAGATGTTCCACTAGCAGGTGATTTTAGAATGAGATGTTCCACTAGCAGGTGATTTTAGAATGAGATGTTCTACAAGCAGGGGATTTTAGAATGAGATGTTCTACTAGCAGGTGATTTTAGAATGAGATGTTCCACTAGCAGGTGATTTTAGAATGAGATGTTCTACGAGCAGGTGATTTTAGAATGAGATGTTCCACTAGCAGGTGATTTTAGAATGACATGTTCCACTAGCAGGTGATTTTAGAATGAGATGTTCCACTAGCAGGTGATTTTAGAATGAGATTTTCCACTAGCAGGTGATTTTAGAATGAGATGTTCCACTAGCAGGTGATTTTAGAATGAGATTTTCCACTAGCAGGTAATTTTAGAATGAGATGTTCCACTAGCAGGTGATTTTAGAATGAGATGTTCCACTAGCAGGTGATTTTAGAATGAGATGTTCCACTAGCAGGTGATTTTAGAATGAGATGTTCCACTAGCAGGTGATTTTAGAATGAGATGTTCCACTAGCAGGTGATTTTAGAATGAGATGTTCTACTAGCAGGTGATTTTAGAATGAGATGTTCCACTAGCAGGTGATTTTAGAATGAGATGTTCCACTAGCAGGTGATTTTAGAATGAGATGTTCTACTAGCAGGTGATTTTAGAATGAGATGTTCCACTAGCAGGTGATTTTAGAATGAGATGTTCCACTAGCTGGTGATTTTAGAATGAGATGTTCCACTAGCAGGTGATTTTAGAATGAGATGTTCCACTAGCAGGTGATTTTAGAATGAGATGTTCTACAAGCAGGTGATTTTAGAATGAGATGTTCCACTAGCAGGTGATTTTAGAATGAGATGTTCCACTAGCAGGTGATTTTAGAATGAGATGTTCTACGAGCAGGTGATTTTAGAATGAGATGTTCCACTAGCAGGTGATTTTAGAATGAGATGTTCCACTAGCAGGTGATTTTAGAATGAGATGTTCTACTAGCAGGTGATTTTAGAATGAGATGTTCCACTAGCAGGTGATTTTAGAATGAGATGTTCCACTAGCAGGTGATTTTAGAATGAGATGTTCCACTAGCAGGTGATTTTAGAATGAGATGTTCCACTAGCAGGTGATTTTAGAATGAGATGTTCTACTAGCAGGTGATTTTAGAACGAGATGTTCCACTAGCAGGTGATTTTAGAATGAGATGTTCCACTAGCAGGTGATTTTAGAATGAGATGTTCCACTAGCAGGTGATTTTAGAATGAGATGTTCTACTAGCAGGTGATTTTATAATGAGATGTTCCACTAGCAGGTGATTTTAGAATGAGATGTTCTACGAGCAGGTGATTTTAGAATGAGATGTTCTACTAGCAGGTGATTTTAGAATGAGATGTTCTACTAGCAGGTGATTTTAAAATGAGATGTTCCACTAGCAGGTGATTTTAGAATGAGATGTTCTACTTGCAGGGAATTTTAGAATGAGATGTTCTACTAGCAGGTGATTTTAGAATGAGATGTTCCACTAGCAGGTGATTTTAGAATGAGATGTTCCACTAGCAGGTGATTTTAGAATGAGATGTTCTACGAGCAGGTGATTTTAGAATGAGATGTTCCACTAGCAGGTGATTTTAGAATGAGATGTTCTACAAGCAGGTGATTTTAGAATGAGATGTTCTACTAGCAGGTGATTTTAGAATGAGATGTTCCACTAGCAGGTGATTTTAGAATGAGATGTTCTACAAGCAGGTGATTTTAGAATGAGATGTTCCACTAGCAGGTGATTTTAGAATGAGATGTTCCACTAGCAGGTGATTTTAGAATGAGATGTTCCGCTAGCAGGTGATTTTAGAATGAGATGTTCCACTAGCAGGTGATTTTAGAATGAGATGTTCTACAAGCAGGTGATTTTAGAATGAGATGTTCCACTAGCAGGTGATTTTAGAATGAGATGTTCCACTAGCAGGTGATTTTAGAATGAGATGTTCCACAAGCAGGTGATTTTAGAATGAGATGTTCCACTAGCAGGTGATTTTAGAATGAGATGTTCCACTAGCAGGTGATTTTAGAATGAGATGTTCCACTAGCAGGTGATTTTAGAATGAGATGTTCCACTAGCAGGTGATTTTAGAATGAGATGTTCCACTAGCAGGTGATTTTAGAATGAGATGTTCCACTAGCAGGTGATTTTAGAATGAGATGTTCCACTAGCAGGTGATTTTAGAATGAGATGTTCTACAAGCAGGTGATTTTAGAATGAGATGTTCTACTAGCAGGTGATTTTAGAATGAGATGTTCCACTAGCAGGTGATTTTAGAATGAGATGTTCTACGAGCAGGTGATTTTAGAATGAGATGTTCCACTAGCAGGTGATTTTAGAATGAGATGTTCCACTAGCAGGTGATTTTAGAATGAGATGTTCCACTAGCAGGTGATTTTAGAATGAGATGTTCCACTAGCAGGTGATTTTAGAATGAGATGTTCCACTAGCAGGTGATTTTAGAATGAGATGTTCCACTAGCACGTGATTTTAGAATGAGATGTTCCACTAGCAGGTGATTTTAGAATGAGATGTTCTACGAGCAGGTGATTTTAGAATGAGATGTTCCACTAGCAGGTGATTTTAGAATGAGATGTTCCACTAGCAGGTGATTTTAGAATGAGATGTTCTACAAGCAGGTGATTTTAGAATGAGATGTTCTACTAGCAGGTGATTTTAGAATGAGATGTTCCACTAGCAGGTGATTTTAGAATGAGATGTTCTACAAGCAGGTGATTTTAGAATGAGATGTTCCACTAGCAGGTGATTTTAGAATGAGATGTTCCACTAGCAGGTGATTTTAGAATGAGATGTTCTACTAGCAGGTGATTTTAGAATGAGATGTTCCACTAGCAGGTGATTTTAGAATGAGATGTTCCACTAGCAGGTGATTTTAGAATGAGATGTTCCACTAGCAGGTGATTTTAGAATGAGATGTTCCACTAGCAGGTGATTTTAGAATGAGATGTTCTACAAGCAGGGGATTTTAGAATGAGATGTTCCACTAGCAGGTGATTTTAGAATGAGATGTTCTACTAGCAGGTGATTTTAGAATGAGATGTTCTACGAGCAGGTGATTTTAGAATGAGATGTTCCACTAGCAGGTGATTTTAGAATGACATGTTCCACTAGCAGGTGATTTTAGAATGAGATGTTCTACTAGCAGGTGATTTTAGAATGAGATGTTCCACTAGCAGGTGATTTTAGAATGAGATGTTCCACTAGCAGGTGATTTTAGAATGAGATGTTCCACTAGCAGGTGATTTTAGAATGAGATGTTCCACTAGCAGGTGATTTTAGAATGAGATGTTCTACTAGCAGGTGATTTTAGAATGAGATGTTCCACTAGCAGGTGATTTTAGAATGAGATGTTCCACTAGCACGTGATTTTAGAATGAGATGTTCCACTAGCAGGTGATTTTAGAATGAGATGTTCTACTAGCAGGTGATTTTAAAATGAGATGTTCCACTAGCAGGTGATTTTAGAATGAGATGTTCTACGAGCAGGTGATTTTAGAATGAGATGTTCCACTAGCAGGTGATTTTAGAATGAGATGTTCCACTAGCAGGTGATTTTAGAATGAGATGTTCCACTAGCAGGTGATTTTAGAATGAGATGTTCCACTTGCAGGGGATTTTAGAATGAGATGTTCTACTAGCAGGTGATTTTAGAATGAGATGTTCCACTAGCAGGTGATTTTAGAATGAGATGTTCCACTAGCAGGTGATTTTAGAATGAGATGTTCTACGAGCAGGTGATTTTAGAATGAGATGTTCCACTAGCAGGTGATTTTAGAATGAGATGTTCTACTAGCAGGTGATTTTAGAATGAGATGTTCCACTAGCAGGTGATTTTAGAATGAGATGTTCCACTAGCAGGTGATTTTAGAATGAGATGTTCTACAAGCAGGTGATTTTAGAATGAGATGTTCCACTAGCAGGTGATTTTAGAATGAGATGTTCCACTAGCAGGTGATTTTAGAATGAGATGTTCCACTAGCAGGTGATTTTAGAATGAGATGTTCCACTAGCCGGTGATTTTAGAATGAGATGTTCCACTAGCAGGTGATTTTAGAATGAGATGTTCCACTAGCAGGTGATTTTAGAATGAGATGTTCCACTAGCAGGTGATTTTAGAATGAGATGTTCTACAAGCAGGTGATTTTAGAATGAGATGTTCCACTAGCAGGTGATTTTAGAATGAGATGTTCCACTAGCAGGTGATTTTAGAATGAGATGTTCCACTAGCAGGTGATTTTAGAATGAGATGTTCCACTAGCAGGTGATTTTAGAATGAGATGTTCCACTAGCTGGTGATTTTAGAATGAGATGTTCCACTAGCAGGTGATTTTAGAATGAGATGTTCCACTAGCAGGTGATTTTAGAATGAGATGTTCTACAAGCAGGTGATTTTAGAATGAGATGTTCCACTAGCAGGTGATTTTAGAATGAGATGTTCCACTAGCAGGTGATTTTAGAATGAGATGTTCTACTAGCAGGTGATTTTAGAATGAGATGTTCCACTAGCAGGTGATTTTAGAATGAGATGTTCTACTAGCAGGTGATTTTAGAATGAGATGTTCCACTAGCAGGTGATTTTAGAATGAGATGTTCCACTAGCAGGTGATTTTAGAATGAGATGTTCCACTAGCAGGTGATTTTAGAATGAGATGTTCCACTAGCACGTGATTTTAGAATGAGATGTTCCACTAGCAGGTGATTTTAGAATGAGATGTTCCACTAGCAGGTGATTTTAGAATGAGATGTTCCACTAGCAGGTGATTTTAGAATGAGATGTTCTACGAGCAGGTGATTTTAGAATGAGATGTTCCACTAGCAGGTGATTTTAGAATGAGATGTTCTACTAGCAGGTGATTTTAGAATGAGATGTTCCACTAGCAGGTGATTTTAGAATGAGATGTTCCACTAGCAGGTGATTTTAGAATGAGATGTTCTACGAGCAGGTGATTTTAGAATGAGATGTTCCACTAGCAGGTGATTTTAGAATGAGATGTTCCACTAGCAGGTGATTTTAGAATGAGATGTTCTACGAGCAGGTGATTTTAGAATGAGATGTTCCACTAGCAGGTGATTTTAGAATGAGATGTTCTACAAGCAGGTGATTTTAGAATGAGATGTTCTACGAGCAGGTGATTTTAGAATGAGATGTTCCACTAGCAGGTGATTTTAGAATGAGATGTTCTACAAGCAGGTGATTTTAGAATGAGATGTTCCACTAGCAGGTGATTTTAGAATGAGATGTTCCACTAGCAGGTGATTTTAGAATGAGATGTTCCACTAGCAGGTGATTTTAGAATGAGATGTTCCACTAGCCGGTGATTTTAGAATGAGATGTTCCACTAGCAGGTGATTTTAGAATGAGATGTTCTACTAGCAGATGATTTTAGAATGAGATGTTCCACTAGCAGGTGATTTTAGAATGAGATGTTCCACTAGCAGGTGATTTTAGAATGAGATGTTCCACTAGCAGGTGATTTTAGAATGAGATGTTCCACTAGCAGGTGATTTTAGAATGAGATGTTCTACTAGCAGGTGATTTTAGAATGAGATGTTCCACTAGCAGGTGATTTTAGAATGAGATGTTCCACTAGCAGGTGATTTTAGAATGAGATGTTCCACTAGCAGGTGATTTTAGAATGAGATGTTCCACTAGCAGGTGATTTTAGAATGAGATGTTCTACAAGCAGGTGATTTTAGAATGAGATGTTCCACTAGCAGGTGATTTTAGAATGAGATGTTCCACTAGCAGGTGATTTTAGAATGAGATGTTCCACTAGCAGGTGATTTTAGAATGAGATGTTCCACTAGCAGGTGATTTTAGAATGAGATGTTCCACTAGCAGGTGATTTTAGAATGAGATGTTCCACTAGCAGGTGATTTTAGAATGAGATGTTCCACTAGCAGGTGATTTTAGAATGAGATGTTCTACTAGCAGGTGATTTTAGAATGAGATGTTCCACTAGCAGGTGATTTTAGAATGAGATGTTCCACTAGCAGGTGATTTTAGAATGAGATGTTCCACTAGCAGGTGATTTTAGAATGAGATGTTCTACTAGCAGGTGATTTTAGAATGAGATGTTCCACTAGCAGGTGATTTTAGAATGAGATGTTCTACTAGCAGGTGATTTTAGAATGAGATGTTCCACTAGCAGGTGATTTTAGAATGAGATGTTCTACTAGCAGGTGATTTTAGAATGAGATGTTCCACTAGCAGGTGATTTTAGAATGAGATGTTCCACTAGCACGTGATTTTAGAATGAGATGTTCCACTAGCAGGTGATTTTAGAATGAGATGTTCTCACGAGCAGGTGATTTTAGAATGAGATGTTCCACTAGCAGGTGATTTTAGAATGAGATGTTCTACGAGCAGGTGATTTTAGAATGAGATGTTCTACTAGCAGGTGATTTTAGAATGAGATGTTCTACTAGCAGGTGATTTTAGAATGAGATGTTCCACTAGCAGGTGATTTTAGAATGAGATGTTCTACTTGCAGGGAATTTTAGAATGAGATGTTCTACTAGCAGGTGATTTTAGAATGAGATGTTCCACTAGCAGGTGATTTTAGAATGAGATGTTCCACTAGCAGGTGATTTTAGAATGAGATGTTCTACTAGCAGGTGATTTTAGAATGAGATGTTCCACTAGCAGGTGATTTTAGAATGAGATGTTCTACAAGCAGGTGATTTTAGAATGAGATGTTCCACTGAGCAGGTGATTTTAGAATGAGATGTTCCACTAGCAGGTGATTTTAGAATGAGATGTTCTACAAGCAGGTGATTTTAGAATGAGATGTTCCACTAGCAGGTGATTTTAGAATGAGATGTTCCACTAGCAGGTGATTTTAGAATGAGATGTTCCGCTAGCAGGTGATTTTAGAATGAGATGTTCCACTAGCCGGTGATTTTAGAATGAGATGTTCCACAAGCAGGTGATTTTAGAATGAGATGTTCTACGAGCAGGTGATTTTAGAATGAGATGTTCCACTAGCAGGTGATTTTAGAATGAGATGTTCTACAAGCAGGTGATTTTAGAATGAGATGTTCCACTAGCAGGTGATTTTAGAATGAGATGTTCCACTAGCAGGTGATTTTAGAAATGAGATGTTCTACTAGCAGGTGATTTTAGAATGAGATGTTCCACTAGCAGGTGATTTTAGAATGAGATGTTCCACTAGCAGGTGATTTTAGAATGAGATGTTCC
>NW_025547156.1:0-8713 GCF_905237065.1 Salmo salar | reverse complement strand
ACCACGCTCTACTTCTTATAAAATATTAGAAACCACTGATACTTCACTTTTATATAGGAACCACCACTGCTTTCACTTTTTACAACACAGGAAACCACCAGTTTCTCACTTCTTTTTACAACACAGGAAACCACTATCGCCTTCACTTTACAACACAGGAAACCAATGCATCACTTCTATACTTTCTCTAAACACAGGAAACCACTGTCACTTCACTTTTATACAACACAGGAAGTTCATCTCTACTTCACTCTTTTAACATAGAACCTACGCCTCTCACTTTACAACACAGAACTACCACGTCTTTAATTTCTTATTTTGCTAGCCACAGGAAACCACCATCGCCTCTCACTTGATAAGCAACACAGGAACCACCTCTGGCTCTCACTTTTACAACACAGAAACCCATCACATTTCCTTTACAACACAGGAACCACTCACGTTTCTACTTCATTTAAAACATAGAAACCACCAACACAGAACTACCACGTCTTTAATTTCTTATTTTGCTAGCCACAGGAAACCACCATCGCCTCTCACTTGATAAGCAACACAGGAACCACCTCTGGCTCTCACTTTTACAACACAGAAACCCATCACATTTCCTTTACAACACAGGAACCACTCACGTTTCTACTTCATTTAAACATAGAAACCACCTGCCTTTCACTTCTTTTGTTAACACAGGGAAACTAAAATGATTGTTTCCTGCCTCTTTTATAACACAGGAAACCACCATAAGATCTCCACTTCTTTTACAACACAGGAAACCACTTCATTTGTCTGACTTTTGTTACACATGCAAACGACCACGCTTCTCATACTTCTTTTTAGATAACAGGAAACCACCTGTTGTCTCTCACTTTTAAGAGGAAACCACCACAGGTCCTGTACTTTTTTGTATAAAACACAGGAAACCACCTATCGCCTCCTACTTTTATAAACACAGAAACCACCACGCTTTCACTTTTACAACACAGGAAACCACCATGTGGTCTCACCCGCCTTAACAAACACAGAAACCACCATCAGCCTCACTTCTTTTATAACACAGGAAACCACCCACGTCTGTCAGCTTCTTTTTATAAAACACAGAAACCACCACGCTTCCCCACTTCTTATAAAACACAGGAAACCACCACGGTCCACTTCTTTTTAGTTATGAAACCAACAATACTCTCACTTTTGTTAAAACATTAGGAAACCACCATTATCCACTTTATTTTATACCATTGAAACCACCATGTTCCCACTTCTTTTTATGTTTCATAGGAACCACCATCCACCACAGTTATGAAACCACCCCGTTTAACTTATTTAAAACATTAGAAACCACTCACGCCTCTACTTCTTTGAAGAACAGAAACCACCACGTTTCTACTTTTTATAAATACAGAAACCACTACGTCTTCTCACTTCTTTATACCATAGGAAACTACCTATGGTCTCACTTGTTGCAACATAGAAACCGCACTACGTGTCCACTTTTATACCATAGGAAACCACTCACGCCTTTACTTACAACACAGAAACCACTTACGCTTTCACTTTCTTTTGTATAACACAGGAAACCACCATTGCCTTTCACTTCTCTTTACAACACAGGGAAACCACCATCAGCTCATCTCACTTTTTTACAACAGAAACCACCAACTCTATATTTTACAAAATCAGGAAAACCACCTATACTTCTTTTAAAATACAGGACCACATGCAACAAGAAACGCGCACTTCTTTACATAAACCACTTTTTTATAAACAGGAAAATCACCACTTCTTAACTTCCTAGATAGCAACACAGGAAACCACCTACGCCTTCAATTTATATATAGGAAACCACCACTGTCACTTATTTTACAAACACAGGAATCCACCACGCTTTAATACTTTTACAACACAGAAACCGTTTAAGAGCGCCTTTTCCAACACAGGAAACCACCTGCGTTGACAAAAAAACCACCCCGCGTCACTAATTTAGTCACTGGAAACCACCACGTCTCACTTTACAACACAGGAAACCAATTTACCACGCTACAAGAAACCACCACGTTACTTTACAAAACCACCCCGCCTTTCACTTATATGCAGCGAATTCACTTCGTATCAAAACAGAATATTACAGGGAACTACCACTTGATTTCACTTCTTTTTATAACACAGAAATCTATCCACGTTCCTTAGCAACACAGAAACCACCAATTCTTCACGACAGAAACCACCTCGTTCTCCACTCTCATTTTACAACACAGGAAACCACCAAGCTGCTCTAACTTCTTATTTGTTATGAACACAGAAACCACCAGTACTCTTCACTTCATTTACACCACAGGAAACCACCATTACTTCTACTTATGATGAACACTAGGAAACCACCATATCTTATCTTTTACAAACATGCGGAAACCACCATTTCACTTCTTATTATGAAACCACCACGCCTTACTTCTTTTTACATCACAGGAAACCACCACGCTCCCCACTTCTCTTTACAACACTAGAAACATACTCACGCTTCTCACTTCTCTTTACAACACAGTGAAACCACCCACGTCGTCTCTACTTTTTGTACAACACAGGAAACCACCACGTCTCTCACTTTTTTTACAACACAGGAAACCAATACCACGCTTCATCACTTCTTTTTACAACACAGAAACCACCACTCACACTACTTTTACAACACAGAAACTACCACGTACTCTAACTTCTTTTATAACACAGGAAACCACCACGCCTTCTCTTCACTTCTTATAAATACACAGGAAACCACCACGCTTCACACTTCTTTTACAACACAGAAACCACATCACGTCTTCACTTCTTTTACAACAAGAAACAACCTTTACGTCTCTTTACTTCTTTTATAATACAGGGAACCACCGCTCTCACTTCTTATAACACAGAAACCACCACGTTTTCACTTTATTTTACAACACAGAAACCACCACCTTTAACTTCTAACATGAAACGCACCACGATTTTACTTAATTTTACAACACAGGAAACCACCATCGCCTCTTCTACTTCTTGTAGAATCACAATGCTTTAACAGAAACCACATTGCTTTACTTGTTTGAAGAGAAACCACCACGCTCTCACCAACACAGAAACCACCCCGCCTCTACTCCTTTTACTAAACACAGGAAACCACCACTGCCTCTCACTTCTTTAATAACACAGAAACCACCACGCGTCTCCACTTTACTAACACAGGAAACCGTTTAATGCATTCACTTTTTACAACAGCAGGAAACCACCACGCCATAAACACAGATAAACCACCTACAATGGTCTTACACTTTACTTTACAACACAGGAAACACCACGCCTCCCACTTTTTTTATGCTAACACAGGAAACCACCACGCTCGGTCTCACTTTTTTTACAACACAGGAAACTATACGGTTTTACTTTTGTATAAACACAGAAACCACCACGTATTCACTTCTTTTACAACACAGGAACTTACATCTTCTTAAACACAGGCAAACCACTTAGACTTACTTTTACAACACAGGAATCTACCACGCCTCTTACTTCTTTTATAACACAGGAAACCACTATTTTTTCACTTATACTTTTACAACACGAGAAACCCACCACGCTTCCTTCTTTTGCAACACAGGAAACCACCACTGTGTCTCACTGACTTTACAACACAGGAATCCGCGCTCTTCTCCACTTACAGCACTAGAAACCACCGCACCTTTCACTTCTTACAATATAGGAAATTATACTCAAAGGAAACCACCACGGTTCTCACTTCATTCGCAACACAGAAAACCACCACGCCTCTCACTTCTTTTACAACAGGAAACCACCACGCCTCTCACTCTTTTACAACACAGGAAACCACATCAGTATCTCACTTCTTTACAACACAGAAACTACACGACGTCTCTCACTTCTTATACAACACTGGAAACCACTATTGTCTTTCTTATTTAATTAATGATAGAAACCACCACGCCTACCTCACTTCTTTGTTACAACACGGAAACCACTACGCCTCTTACTTCTTTTATAAACAGAGAAACCACGGTTTTCACTTCCTTTACAACAGACAGGAAACACCATCCTTTGCAACACAGAAACCACCACGCTTCTGCGCACTTCTTTTACAACACAGAGACTGCCGAGGTTCTCTTCTTTTTATTAAATTAATCACAGGAAACCGCCACTGTATCTACTTCTTATATAACACTATGTCACCACGCTTCTCACTCTTATGAAAATATATGAAACCAATTCCTTGCGCTACTTTAACACAGGAAAACCACCATTGTGTCTCACTTCTTTACAACTACAGGAAACCACTCCACGTTACTTATTTGCTACAACTACAGGAAACCACCTCAGTTTCACTTATAATAGGAAACTATCTGGTTTATTTACAACACAGAAAACCACCTACAACATCACAGGAATATCACTTTTTTACAACACAGGAAACCACGACGCTTACTTCGACGATAATAACCGCCACAGCGTCTACTTTTTTACAACAACCACTCACTTCTTTTAGTACATGATGTGAAACCACCACTGGCTCACTTCTTTTAAAATACAGGAAACCACACTATTGCCTCTCACTTCTTTTATAACACAGGAAACCACTCATCATGTGTCTCACTTTTTTACAACTCAGTAGAAACCACCACGCCTCTAATTTCTTTTATATCACAAAACCACCACATGCCCCTCACTTCTGACGACAAGGAAAACCACTCACGTTCTTTTTTACAACAATAGGACACCATGGTCCACTTCTTTGGTAAAATAGACCACCACGTTTTACTTCTTTAAACACAGGAAACCACCATTCGGCTCTCTACTTCTTATTACAACACTAGGGAAACCACCACGTTCTCTACAACAAGGAAACCGCTGCCGCGTCTTTACTTTCTTATACAACACAGGTGAAACTCACTCCACGCCTTCCTCGCGTTTCTTTTTACAACTACAGTGAAATCAACTATCGCGTCTCACATTTTTTACAACACAGGAAACCACCTACTGGTTCTCACTTCTTCTACAACACAGAAAACCATCCCTCCCTAACTTCTTTTACAACACAGGAAACCACCACGCCTCTCTTACTTCTTTTACAACACAGGAAATCCACTTACGTTCTCACTTATTTTACAACACAGGAAACCACCACGCCTTGTTATTCTTTTTATATACCATCACGGGAAACCACGTTCTCACCTATTACAGAACACAGGAAACCACTTACTGCCTTCTCGTACTTCTTTTACAACACAGGAAACTGCACTACAGGTCTCCCACTTTTTACAACACAGGAAACACGTTTTTAGCTTCTTATAAAACACAGAAACCACCTTATACGCTCTGTATAGTTTCTTTAACAACACAGGAAACCACCACGTCTTCTCTTTATCTTCTTATAAATACAGCGAACCACCACGTCTCACTTTTTACAACACAGAGAAACCACGCGCCTCCCCTACTTCTTATACTAACACAGAAACCACCTTGCACGTGTCTCTACTTCTTAAACAAAGAAACCACCGTCTACTTTACAACATACAGGAAACCACCAAATGTGCTCTTACTTACAACAGACAGAAATCAATCTGCCCGGTTCGCACTTCTTTCACAACACAGAAACCACCACGTTCCACTTCTAAACACAGAAACCACTCACACGTTCTTCTTTTTCAACACAGAAACCACCACTGCCTCTTTACTTCTTTTACAATACAGGAAAACCACCACGCCTCTACTTTGTATTAAATTAATGGAGGAAATCACCGATTGCCCTCACTTCTTAACAACACAGGAAACCACCATCGCCTCCTTACTTCTTTGAGATGAACACAGGAACCACCACGTCTCTCACTTCTTTTACAACACAGGAAACCACCATTGGCCCTCTCACTTCTTTTACTAAATACAGGAAAACCACCCTGTCTCTTCTCTCACTTTTACAATACAGGAAACCACCACGTTTCTCCAACACAGGAAAACTACCGCCCCACTCAACACAGGAAACCACCACACGTGTCTCACTTCTTTATGAACACAGAAACCACCACGTGGCGTTCCACTTCTTTTTACAACACAGGAAAACCACCACACCCTCTACTTTTTATAAATACAGGAAACCACCACGCCTCTCACTTTTACTAAATACAGAAACCACCCACGCCTTCTCACTTTTACAACACAGGAAACCACCACGCTCTTCACTTTACAACGAAACCACCACGCCTTTAGCTAAATATTAGAAACCACCACGCCTTTTACTTCTAACACAGGAACCTCATTATCACTTCTAATTTCTTTTACAACACAGGAACTGCCTTGCTCCCACTTCTTATAAACACAGGAAACCACCATTGCCTCTAACTTCTTTTATAAACACAGGAACTACCACGGTCTCATTTCTTTTACAAACACAGAAACTCACCATCGCCTTTCACTTCTTTTTTACAACACAGGAAACTCACTTTACGTGTTCCCACTTTTATTAAAACACAGCAACCACCACGCTTCTTTCACTTCTTTTACAAACACAGGAAACCACCACTGCCTCTACTTCTTAAGCAAAACAGAAACCATTATCGCCTCTAATTTCTTATTAAAACACAGGAAACCACCATTTGTCTCACTTCTTTTTACAACACAGGAAACCACCTTCCACGCTTCTTTACTTCTTTTATAACACAGGAACTACCACGTCTTCTCACTTTTTATAACACAGGAAACCCACTACGTGTCTCTACTTTCTTTATAACACAGGAAACCACCACGTGTTCCACTTCTTCACAACACAGGAACCATCAATGCCTTTCTCTTACTTTTACAACACAGAAATCACCATGTCCTTACTTCTTTTACAATACAGGAACTACCACGTGTCTCACTTCTTTTACAACACAGAAACTAATTATCACTCTCTCACTTCTTCATAACACAGGAACCACCACTGCCTCTCTACTTCTTACAAACACAGGAACCCACCACCCTCTCTACTTTTACAACACAGGAAACCACCTCCACGCCTCCCACTTCTTTTTACAACATTAAATAACCACTTCGCCTCTCACTTCTTTTTACAACACAGGAGTCCACTCACGTTTATCACAACACAGGAAACCACCATTGCCCCCTACTTCTTTTACAATATTATAGAAACCACCATGGTTCACTTCACAACATTATGAAACCAAAATTACTTCACTTCTTTATTAGCATAGAAACTACCATGCCCTTCCACAACACAGGTTTCACCATGGCTTTCTACTTTTTTACAAAACATTATGTTCAAAAATCCACGCCTCTTACTTCTTTACAACACAGAAACCACCACTTATTCACTTCTTTTACAACAGAAACCACTACGTGTCTCTACTTCTTATAAAACACAGGAAACCACTATCAGTTTCTCACTTCTTTACAACACAGGAAACCACCATCGCCTCTCACTTTTTTTACTAAACACAGAAACCACTCACGTATCCACTTCTTTTTTACAACACAGGAACCACCACGTATCCTACTTTTTTTACAAAATATTAGAAAACCACCACGTTTCTTCTACTTTTTTTATTAACATATAGAAACCACCATCGCTTTTAATTTTTATGTTATAGAAATCATCAAATGCCTTCAGCTTTTACAGGGAACAATGCTTTCTTCATTTTTATAATACAGGAAACTACCACTGCCTCTCACTTCTTTACAACACAGGAAACCACTCACGCTTTCACTTTTTTACAACACAGGAACACCACTGCCTTTCACTTTTTTACAACATGTGAAACCAATCTGCCCTTCTTCACTTTTTATAAAATACAGGAAACCACCACGCCCTCCACAACACAGGAAACCACCATCGCCTCTAACTTCTTCACAACACAGAAACCACCACGCGGTCTTCACTTTTACAACACAGGAAACCACCACGTGGTTCCACTTTCTTACAATATTATGGAAACCACTCACACTGTCTCTCACTTTTTTTGCTAAACAGAAAACCACTCTTGCCCCCACTTTTACAACACATAGGCCACCTGCCTTTCACTTTCTTACAATTAGAACCGCCACGCCTCTCACTTCTTTTATAACACAGGAAACCGCCATCAGTATTTCACTTCTTTTACAAAACATTAGAAACTGCCATTGTCTTTCTACTTCTTTTTATTAACACAGGAAACCACTCACGTGTCTCTACTTCTTTTACAACACAGAAACTACTACGTGTCTCACTTTTTTTGCTAACGAAACTACCTACTTGTCTTACTTCTTTTACAACACAGGAAACCACCACGCCTCTACTTCTTTACAACACAGGAAACTACCCACGTCTCTCAATTTTTACAAAACAGGAAACCACCATTGCCTTTCACTTTTTATAACACAGGAAACCACCACGGTTCACTTATACAACACAGGAAACCACCATATTTCTTACTTCTTTACAACACAGGAAACTACCATTATATCCCATTTCTTTACAACACAGGAAACTCACCATTGGTCTCTACTTTTTTACAACACAGGAAACCACCACAGGTTCCCACTTTCTTACAAATACAGGAAACTACCACGTTTCCTTACTTCAAACACAGGAAACCACTCACGTGTTTCTACTTCTTATAAACACAGGAACTACTCACTGGTTCAAATATTTTACAACACAGAAACCACCACGTTCTACTTTTATAACACAGGAAACCACCAC
>NW_025547155.1:0-18081 GCF_905237065.1 Salmo salar | reverse complement strand
TACAATGGTGGCCCTCTTGAAGCATGTGGGAATAGCAGACTGGGATAAGGATTGATTGAATATGTCCGTAAACACACCAGCCAGCTGGTCTGTGCATGGTCTGAGGATGCGGCTAGGTTATGTCGGCAGCCTTGCGAGGGTTAACACGTTTAAATGTTTTACTCACGTTGGCTGCAGTGAAGGAGAGCCCGCAGGTTTTGGTAGCGGGCCATGTCGGTAGCACTGTATTGTCCTCCAAGCGAGCAAGAAGTTGTTTAGTTTGTATGGGAGCAAGACATCGTGGTCCGCGACAGGGCTGGTTTTCTTTTTGTAGTCCGTGATTGACTATAGACCCTGCCACATACCTCTCATGTCTGAACTGTTGAATTGCGACTCTACTTTGTCCCTATACTGACGCTTTGCTTGTTTGATTGCCTTGCGGAGGGAATAGCTACACTGTTTGTATTCGGTCATGTTTCCGGTCGCCTTGCCCTGATTAAAAGCAGTCGTTCGAGCTTTCAGTTTTGCGCGAATGCTGCCATCAATCCATGGTTTCTGGTTGGGGAAGGTTTTAGTAGTCGCTGTGGGTACGACATCACCAATGCACTTGCTAATAAACTCGCTCACGAATCAGCGTATTCATCAATGTTATTGTCTGACGCTATGCGGAACATATCCCAGTCCACATGATCGAAGAAATCTTGAAGCGTGGAATCCGATTGGTCGGACAGACCTGAGCACGGGCGTTTCCTGTTTTAGTTTCTGTCTATAGGCTGGGAGCAACAAAATGAAGTCGTGGTCAGATTTTCCAAAAGGAGGGCGGGGGAGGGCTTTGTATGCATCGCGGAGGTTAGAATAACAATGATCCAGGGTTTTGCCAGCCTGGGTTGCGCATTCGATATGCTGATAAAATTTAGGGAGCCTTGTTTTCAGATTAGCCTTGTTAAAATCCCCAGCTACAGTAAGTGCAGCCTCAAAGATAAGTGGGTTTCCAGTTTACATAGAGTCCAATGAAGTTCATTCAGGGCCGTCGATCGTCTGCTTGGGTGGGTGATATACACGACTGTGATTATAATCGAATGGAATTCTCTTGGTAGATAATGCGGTCAAAATTTGATTGTAAGGAAATTCTGGGTCAGGTGAACAAAAGGACTTGAGTTCATGTATGTTGTTATGATCACACCACGTCTCGTTAATCATAAGGCATACACCCCCGCCCTTCTTCTTACCAGAGAGATGTTTGTTTCTGTCGGCGCGATGCGTGAAGAAACCAGGTGGCTGTACCGACTCTGATAACGTATCCCGAGTGAGCCATGTTTCTGTGAAACAAATAACGTTACAATCGCTGATGTCTCTCAGGAAGGCAACCCTTGCTCAGATTTCGTCTACCTTGTTGTCAAGAGACTGGACATTGGTGAGTAGTATGCTCAGGAGCGGTGCGCGATGTGCCCGTCTACGGAGCCGTCTCCGTCTGCCCCTTCTGCGGCGCCGTTGTTTTGGGTCGCCGGCTGGGATCCGATCCATTGTCCTGGGTGGTGGACCAAACAGAGGATCCGCTTCGGGAAATTCGTATCTCTGGTCGTAATGTTGGTGAGTTGACGTTGGTCTTATGTCCAATAGTTCCTCCCGGCTGTATGTAATAAAACTTAAGGTTTCCTGGGTAACAATGTAAGAAATAATACATTAAAAAAACAATATACAGCATAGTTTCCTAGGAACGCGAAGCGAGGCGGCCATCTCTGTCGGCGCCGGATGCCAACATGCTCTAGCTGTAACAGAAGCAGTTCTTTCTGCTGTTCAAAAAGAAGACTACTAGGACTAACAGATGGAGTGGCCATTGTAACGTTACGGGGAGACGGCGAGTCCTCAGCAGAGGCTGCCCGTCACGACTTCCGCCGAAGTCGGCTCCTCTCCTTGTTCGGGCGGCGGTCGACGTCACCGGCTTTCTAGCCATCGCCGCTCCATTTTTCATGTGTCCATTTGTTTTGTCTTGTTCCCTGCACACCTGTTTTTCATTCCCCAATCACACTACATGTATTTATTCCTCTGTTCCCCCTCATGTCTTTGTGTGAGATTGTTTGTGTGTTACGTGTTTTGTACGCACTAGGCTTGCGTGCGTTTTTTCAGTGTTTTTTCACGAAGCCTGTTTGTATTGTTATACATTTGATGTTTTGTGACTGTTTTGCGCGCTTTAGACTTTGCCTTGTTGCCTGGAGTTTTTTTTGGGACGCAGCTGCGTCCGTCTGTATATCTCTCCTTCCGAAATAAAGTGTGCGCCTGTTCACAATTCTCTGCTCTCCTGCGCCTGACTTCACCACAAGTATGCACACGCCTGACAGAGCCCCAGTGGTAACTTCTAGAATACCACTCTCCATCAGATTGGCCTTCAATATCAACCTAATAGAATTTTAGACATTCTTTAGTACATCATTCTAACAGTTCATCTGATGGAAAGCGAATGAACTCATCTACATTAGACACCATAGTCACAAGTAAATACAAAAAAAAATCTCGCTCTTCCCCTCTGCTGAGCACACCAAACCGGACCACAAGAAAATAAATGACAATCACACTGGGCACCACAGAAGAGAGATGAGATCTATATGGAGCTTCCCCAAAACCTACAGTAACACAACCCAAGTCTTCATGCGGATTTGCAGTGGGTAATTATGCACTGTAGCCCTCTGGCAAGGGAGGAAAAAACAACAAGAAAACACCCAGCACGCTGGCAGATTCCCCCGAGCCACGGATGTGCCCCCGAGACATCTGCTCAGTCCAGACACCACACAAAAATAACAAACAAAATAACCATGCCCAACGTATTCCAAAGTGAAACACATCGGTAAGCCTAACAGGGGAAAAAGAAAGGCTATAGCTCCAGGTAGCAAGTGTCACTACCCTACCCAAATCTCCCACTGAGGTACACAGCCGACTGTACTCCTCGGACCGATGTCCCAACAGCGAGTAGAATAAGAGTCTCCAGCCTGGGCAAAGGCTTGGAAACTAACCAATTTACTCTCCAACGCAGCACACAACCAACTATCCACCGCAGTGGCAAGTTTACCAAACAAACAAAGGCAAACAATACTGGGCACCAAACATTACAACTCAAAAAACTGTAACAGAAGATGCAAACAAAGCACCTACAGAGTTCTCAAACAAACTCCACGTTTTCTCCCAAACACAATACCTTCAAGAGTCCAGATGTGCCCCCACTTGTCACGAACCGGCTCAAAGTTTGTAACAAAAAGGAGACAACGTGGAGATAAGGAATAACAGAATATATTTATTAACTAAAGTAAACTAAATACAATTAACAATGGTGAGTGTAGTCAGAAATCAGTAGTGTAAGGGAGTGGTTGCATGCATAAATGTGATAATGAGGGGTGTTGAAAGGTGCCAACGCAAATAAACAAAACAGCCACACAAGCAATGCCACAACCAAAATCTATCAGTTTGTCTGCATGGAGAGAGTCTCAATGAATGGGGAAGAGGTGTATTTATCCTGGGACACACCCAGCCCAGGTGTGTCCCATTTCGCTGACGACCCTGCCGGCTCCACCCACCGACATCCTATTAAGGAAAACAAGAGCAAAGAGACAGAATTCGGCAGACAGAGTGGGAGGGTCGTCACACTTTATTTGTACTATTTTCTAGTAAAAAGATTTTCTAGTGAAGACATCAAAACTATGAAATAACACATGGAATCATGTAGTAACCAAAAAAGTGTTAAACAAATAAAAATATATTTTAGATTCTTCAAAGTAGCCACTATTTGCCTTGATGACAACCAGGCCTCAGAGAGTCCCCCAGGCAACCAGGCCTCAAAATCCCCCAGAAACAAACTAGAAGGCAGTGGTGTAAAGTACTTAAGTAAAAATACTTGAAAGTACTACTTGTGTTTTTTTGGGGGGTATCTGTACTTTACTTTACTATTCATATTTTTGACAACTTTTACTGTTACTACACTACATTCCTAAAGAAAATAATGTACTTTTTACTCCATACATTTTCCCTGACTCCCAAAAGTACTTGTTACATTTTGAGTGCTTAACAGGACAGGAAAATAGTCTAATTCACATCTACTGCCTCTTATCTGGCAGACTCACTAAACACAAATGCTTTGTTTGTAAATTATGTCTGAGTGTTGGAGTGTGCCCCTGGCTATCTGTACATTTAAAAAACAAGGAACATTGTGCCTTCTGGTTTGCTTAATATAAGGAATTTGAAATTATTTCTACTTTTACTTTTGATACTTAAGTATATTTAAAACCAAAATACGTTTTTTTTTAAAACTTTTACTCAAGTAGTATTTTACTGGGTGACTTTCACTTTTACTTGAGTCATTTTCTATTAAGGTATCCTTACTTTTACTCAATTGGGTATATTTTCCACCACTGCAAGAAGGAGGCTAGGGGAATGGAGGGATGAGGAGGAAGGAGAAGTGGGCCCAGAGCCTCATACTTACAGATCTATAGTAGAACCTACACTCTTAGAAAAAAGGGTTCCAAAAGGGTCCCCACAGGAGAATCCTTTTTGGTTCCAGGTAGAACCCTTTTTACAGAGGTTTCGACATGGAACCCAAAGGGTTCTACCTGGATCCAAAAATACTTATTAAAAGGATTCTCTTATGGGGACAGCCGAAGAACCCTTTTTAGGTTCTAGATAGCCAGGTACAGTCAGAACTACATGAGGACTGGGCCTAAGTGTGACCTAATGTGGCTAGCTGGATATCGCTACTGTCTCTATACAGGTAGTTTAGTGCTATTCAATATGTTTGTTCTGTAAATGACGACACAGACAATACCCCCTCTACCAGAGCCACAATACGACTGAATTGAATGTAACACTTACAGTATATATGTAGTTACATCTCTATGGGTGATACTCTAGTCTACCAGATCCACAATGGCTCCACTCATAGTTTGAGTTTCACACTCAAAGGTGATTGTGAACATCATTACAGCTGCTGCTCTGTGTGTGTGTGTGTGTGGACTCACAGATGTTGTTTGTTGTTGCTAGCCAGTTTAACAGCTCTCCACTCATTATGTAACTCCCATGCAGCCATGTCCTTGAGCACGAGGGCGAAGGTTAATTCACTATAAATACAGCACGCCACTGAATGTGATGTTCCACAGAAGTGTGCCTGCTAGCCGTGGGGTCTGTACATTCTGTAGGGTCGTGCGTACAGAACGAGGATGTACCATGTTCTACAGCAAGCACCAACATTTACTTGCATTTGTAGACCTATTTTTCTGCTCTCTAATGAAACTTCTTTCTGCTCTAATAAAACCCTCTTTCATGCTCTCTAATAAAACCTCTTTCTGCTCTCTTTCTGCTCTCTAATAAAACCCTATTTCTGCTCTTTAATAAAACCCTCTTTCTGCTCTTTAATAAAACCCTCTTTCAGCTCTTTAATAAAACCTCTTTCTGCTCTCTAATAAAAACCTCTTTCTGCTCTTTAATAAAACCCTCTTTCTGCTCTCTAATAAAAACCTCTTTCTGCTCTTTAATAAAACCCTCTTTCTGCTCTCTAATAAAACCCTATTTCTGCTCTTTAATAAAACCTCTTTCTGCTCTTTAATAAAACCCTCTTTCTGCTCTCTAATAAAACCCTATTTCTGCTCTTTAATAAAACCTCTTTCTGCTCTTTAATAAAACCCTCTTTCTGCTCTCTAATAAAACCCTCTTTCTGCTCTTTAATAAAATCTCTTTCTGCTCTCTAATAAAACCTCTTTCTGCTCTCTTTCTGCTCTCTAATAAAACCCTCTTTCTGCTCTCTAATAAAACCTCTTTCTGCTCTCTTTCTGCTCTCTAATAAAACCCTATTTCTGCTCTTTAATAAAACCCTCTTTCTGCTCTTTAATAAAACCCTCTTTCTGCTCTCTAACAAACCCTCTTTCTGCTCTCTAATAAAACCTCTTTCTGCTCTCTACTAAAACCCTCTTTCAGCTCTCTTTCTGCTCTCTAATAAAACCCTATTTCTGCTCTTTAATAAAACCCTCTTTCAGCTCTCTAATCAAACCTCTTTCTGCTCTCTAATCAAATCTATTTCTGCTCTCCAATAAAACCTCTTTCTGCTCCCTAATAAAATATCTTTCTGCTCACCACAGGGTTCAATTCTTGGGCCAACTCTTTTCTCTGTATACATCAATGATGTCGCTCTTGCTGCTGGTGAATCTCTGATCCACCTCTACGCAGACGACACCATTCTGTATACTTCTGGCCCCTTCTTTGGACACTGTGTTAACTAACCTCCAGATGAGCTTCAATACCATACAACTCTCCTTCCGTGGTCTCCAACTGCTCCTAAATACAAGTAAAACTAAATGCATGCTCTTCAACTGATCGCTGCCTGCACCTGCCCGCCTGTCCAGCATCACTACTCTGGACGGTTCTGACTTAGAATTTGTGGACAACTACAAATACCTGGGTGTCTGGTTAGACTGTAAACTCTCCTTCCAGACTCGCATCAATCATCTCCAATCCAAAGTTAAATCTAGAATTGGCTTCCTATTTCGCAACAAAGCATCCTTCACTCATGCTGCCAAACTTACCCTCGTAAAACTGACCATCCTACCAATCCTCGACTTCGGCGATGTCATTTACAAAATAGCCTCCAATACCCTACTCAACAAGCTGGATGCAGTCTATCACAGTGCCATCCGTTTTGTCACCAAAGCCCCATATACTACCCACCACTGCGACCTGTACGCTCTCGTTGGCTGGCCCTCGCTTCATAATCGTCGCCAAACACATTGGCTCCAGGTCATCTACAAGACCCTGCTAGGTAAAGTCCCCCCTTATCTCCGCTCACTGGTCACCATAGCAGCACCCACCTGTAGCACGCGCTCCAGCAGGTATATCTCTCTGGTCACCCCTAAAGCCAACTCCTCCTTTGGCCGTCTCTCCTTCCAGTTCTCTGCTGCCAATGACTGGAACGAACTACAAAAATCTCTGAAACTGGAAACACTTATCTCCCTCACTAGCTTTAAGCATCAGCTATCAGAGCAGCTCCCAGATCACTGCACCTGTACATAGCCCATCTATAATTTAGCCCAAACTACTACCTCTTCCCCTAATGTATTTATTTATTTTATTTATTTTGCTCCTTTGCACCATATTATTTATATTTTAACTTTGAACTTTCTTCAAATAACAAATCTACCATTCCAGTGTTTTACTTGCTATACTTTATTTACTCTGCCACCATGGCCTTTTTTGCTTTTACCTCCCTTATCTCACATCATTTGCTCACATTGTATATAGTCTTATTTTTTCTACTGTATCATTGATTGTATGTTGTTTTACTCCATGTGTAACTCTATGTTTTTGTATGTTGTCGAACTGCTTTGCTTTATCTTGGCCAGGTCGCAATTGTAAATGAGAACTTGTTCTCAACTTGCCTACCTGGTTAAATAAAGGTGAAATAAAAATAAAAATAAAAACTTTCTGCTCTCTAATAAAATCTCTTTCTGCTCTCTAATAAAACCTATTTCTGCTCTAATAAAATCATCTTTCTGTGCTCTAATAAAACTTATTTATGCTCTCTTTTGAAACCTCTTTCTGCTCTCTAATGAAACCTCTTTCTGCGCTCTAATGAAACTTCTTTATTTTTTTATTTCACCTTTATTTAACCAGGTAGGCCAGTTCTCATTTACAACTGCAACCTGGCCAAGATAAAGCAAAGCAGTGCGACAGAAACAACAACACAGAGTTACACATGGAATAAACAAACGTACAGTCAATAACACAATAGAAAAAAAGAAAGTCTATATAGAGTGTGTGTAAATGGCGTGAGAAGGTAAGGCAAGAAATAGGACATAGTAGCGATGTAATTACAGTTTAGCAAATTAACACTGTAAAGATAAATATCAGATGATGATGTGCAAGTAGAAATACTGGTGTGCAAAAGAGCAGAAAAGTGAATAAAAACAATATGGGGATGAGATAGGTAGATTGGGTGGGCTATTTACAGATGGGCTATGTACAGCTGCGCTCTAATGAAACCTCTTTCTGCTCTCTAATAAAACCCTCTTTCTCCTCTTTAATAAAACCCTCTTTCTGCTCTCTAATGAAACCTCTTTCTGCTCTCTAATAAAACCCTCTTTCTCCTCTTTAATAAAACCTCTTTCTGCTCTTTAATAAAACCCTCTTTCTGCTCTCCAATAAAACCTCTTTCTGCTCTCTAAAAAACCTCTTTCTGCTCTCTAAAAAAAACCTCTTTCTGCTCTCTAATAATACCCTCTTTCTGCTCTCTAATGAAACCTCTTTCTGCTCTCTAATAAAACCCTCTTTCTGCTCTCTAATAAAACCCTCTTTCTGCTCTCTAATAAAACCTCTTTCTGCTCTCTAATAAAACCTCTTTCTGCTCTCTAATAAAACCCTCTTTCTGCTCTCTAATAAAACCCTCTTTCTGCTCTCTAATAAAACCCTCTTTCTCCTCTTTAATAAACCCTCTTTCTGCTCTTTAATGAAACCTCTTTCCACTCTCCAATAAAACTTCTTTCTGCTCTCTAAAAAAACCTCTTTCTGCTCTCTAAAAAAACCCTCTTTCTGTTCTCCAATAAACCCTCTTTCTGCTCTCTAAAAAACCCCTCTTTCTGCTCTCTAATAAACCCTCTTTCTGCTCTCTAATAAAACCCTCTTTCTGCTCTCTAATAAACCCTCTCTGCTCTCTAATAAAACCTCTTTCTGCTCTCTAATTAAACCTCTTTCTGCTCTCTAATAAAACCCTCTTTCTGCTCTTTTTCTGCTCTCTAATAAAACCCTCTTTCTGCTCTCTAAAAAAACCTCTTTCTGCTCCCTAAAAAAACCTCTTTCTGCTCTCTAATAAACCCTCTTTCTGCTCTCTAATAAAACCCTCTTTCTGCTCTCTAATAAAACCCTCTTTCTGCTCTCCAATAAAACCTCTTTCTGCTCTCTAAAAAACCCTCTTTCTGCTCTCTAATAAAACCCTCTTTCTGCTCTCTAATAAAACCCTCTTTCTGCTCTCTAATAAAACTCTCTTTCTGCTCTCTAATAAAACCTCTTTCTGCTCTCTAATAAACCCTCTTTCTGCTCTCTAATAAAACCTCTTTCTGCTCTCTAATAAAACCCTCTTTCTGCTCTCTAATAAAACCCTCTTTCTGCTCTCTAATAAAACCTCTTTCTGCTCTCTAATAAAACCTCTTTCTGCTCTCTAATAAAACCCTCTTTCTGCTCTCCAATAAAACCGTCTTTCTGCTCTCCAATAAAACCCTCTTTCTGCTCTCCAATAAAACCTTTTTCTGCGCTCTAATAAAACCTCTTTGAAACACATAAACATTGTCAGAGAGAATCCTGTTCTTGCCATGTCATGGACATGATAAATGAGGACATTCATATTCAAGGGTTGAGGATGGCTTTGTAGCGACCCGGCTGTCCTATGTGGAAAATTCTTTATCAAACCATTTAGTCTTTTTAATCTGTTTTTTTTTTTTTACTAAATAGCACCAATAGCACTGGGGCTGTGTGTGGCTCTGGTAGAAGTAGTGCCCTATATGGCGAATAGGGTGCCATTGGTGACGAATTCAAATCAAATTTTATTTGTCACATACACATGTTTAGCAGCTGTTTTTGCGGGTGTAGTGAAATGCTTGTGTTTCTAATTCCAACTGTGCAGTAATATCTAACAAGTAATATCTAACAATTTCACAACAATTGTGGTGGCTAATTTCTACATTACCAAATGAGGAGAGTTACAAACACACCAGTCCGAGTTAACTACATCTTTAATAATTAAGATACTTTTGCAAAAGCACTTGACCTTCAATAATGCACTCTTTCGAATGAACCAGAAAGGTCCCAACACAATGGCTACTGAGATATTTTATAGCAAATATCCACCCCCTTTGACATGACAAACCACAGACCTTAATAACAGTTCACAAAGGTTAAGTTTTGTATGACAGATATCTATAAAACACAGCAGACAGTAACTGCTATATCAACAGGGTTCATTCTATAGCCCAGTATCTGGTCCCCCTAGAACCGTCCCTCCCTGGTATGGTATTGAACAGAACTATTAGCTCATGTCCTCTGGAATGCTTTTTAGGTGTTTTTACATTTAAGTCATTTAGCAGACGCTCTTATCCAGAGCGACTTACAAATTGGTGCATTCACCTTATGATATCCAGTGGAACAACCACTTTACAATAGTGCATCTAAATCTGGGGGGGGGGGGGGGGGTTAGAAGGATTACTTTATCTTATCAAAATACACCATAAATCTCCTTTGTCAGTGCTATCTCATAGTGGCTCATCCTCAGTAAAACAACTCTTGTTCCCACTCCTGGACAAGCTCACTGAGGGGAGTGACCTGTGCACAGACATTGTGGAGACAAATAATGGGTTCCCCATTAATCACGCCATCCCTTCACATGGTTTAAGAATAGGTAAAGACACATTCACATATAAAAAACAAGTCTGACCTCTCCCCTCTCTGGGCCCCAAGTGACTGAGCCCCAGCTAAGGGAAACGTGCAACTGAAACATACCAGAGTCCAAAGGACACTTTCTAATGACAAGTATCTCACATAAGCATATTATACTAATAAAACATCTTAATTATCTATGTTACCCAACTAATTCTGATTCATCCACCACACAAATCTGAAGTAAAGGAATGGAATTAAAAATATATAAATATTTCTTTCATGGTTTGCCAGTCTGGGTTTGTTGCTTTTTTATTTATTTTTACATTTTTATATTTTCAATGATGTGTTCAAATGAGTCCCAGCACTCAAAAATATGTCATCAAAAATGGGACATTAAAATTGACTGAGTGTCACGTCCTGACCAGCAGAGGGCGTATTGCTTAGTCTTGGTCAGGATGTGGCAGGTGGTTTGTGTTTGTTAAATGTTGTGTTGGTGATTGGGACTTCCAATTGAAGGCAGGTGTGTATAGTTGCCTTTGATTGGAAGTCCTATATAGGTGTGTGTGTTTTTCTTTGGGGTTGTGGGGAATTGATTTTGCACTGCGTTTTGTATAGCCTGCAAAACTGTCCATGTCGTGAGTACTGTCTAGTGTTGTTTTTCAAGTGGATGCCTTACATGTTTTGTCAGTAATAAACATGAGTGTCCACAATCCCGCTGCGCCTTGGTCCTTCTCTCTCCCATGCGACATATTCGCCGAAGAGTACGACATTTTCTGTCACAGAATTCCCCACCAAACCAGGACCAAGCAGCGGAAGAAGTCTGGCGAGGACTGGGGAACACGACGGGTAAGGGAGACTGAGAGGCACCCCCAAGATTTTTTTAGGGGGGGGGGCACAAGGGCTGTTTGATGGGGCAAGACTGGAGTGCCAGTCAACAGTCACCAGAGCTGCCCGCCAGTCAACAGTCACCAGAGCTGCCCGCCAGTCAACAGTCACCAGAGCTGCCCGCCAGTCAACAGTCACCAGAGCTGCCCGCCAGTCAACAGTCGCCAGAGCTGCCCGCCAGTCAACAGTCACCAGAGCTGCCCGCCAGTCAACAGTCACCAGAGCTGCCCGCCAGTCAACAGTCGCCAGAGCTGCCCGCCAGTCAAGAGTCGCCAGAGCTGCCCGCCAGTCGTAAGTCGCCAGAGCTGCCCGCCAGTCGGACGTCGCCAAAGCTGCCCGCCAGTCGTGCGTCACCAGAGCTGCCCGCCAGTCAGGAGTCACCAGAGCTGCCCGCCAGTCAGGAGTCGCCAGAGCCGCCCGCTAGTCAGGAGCCGCCAGAGCCACCCGCTAGTCAGAAGCCGCCAGAGTGGCCCGACTGCCCGGAACTGCCAGAGTGGCCCGACTGCCCGGAACTGCCAGAGTGGCCAGACTGCCCGGAACTGCCAGAGTGGCCCGACTGCCCGGAACTGCCAGAGTGGCCTGTCAGTCAGGATCAGCCCGAGTGGCCCTCCTGTCCTCCGGCCCAGCCCGAGTGGCCCTCCGGTCCTCCGGCCCAGCCCGAGGGGCCCTCCTGTCCTCCGGCCCAGCCCGAGGGGCCCTCCGGTCCTCCGGCCCAGCCCGAGTGGCCCTCCGGTCCTCCGGCCCAGCCCGAGGGGCCCTCCTGTCCTCCGGCCCAGCCCGAGGGGCCCTCCTGTCCTCCGGCCCAGCCCGAGGGGCCCTCCTGTCCTCCGGCCCAGCCCGAGGGGCCTTCCTGTCCTCCGGCCCAGCCCGAGGGGCCTTCCTGTCCTCTGGCTCAGCCCGAGTGGCCCCTCCGGTCCTCCGTTCCAGCCCGAGGAGCCCTCCTGTCCTCCGGCCCAGCCCGAGTGGCCCTCCGGTCCTCCGGCCCAGCCCGAGTGGCCCTCCTGTCCCCTGGCCCAGCCCGAGTGGTCCGTCTGCCAGGGTCAGCCCGAGGGGCCCTCCTGTCCTCCGGCCCAGCCCGAGGGGCCCTCCTGTCCTCCGGCCCAGCCCGAGGGGCCCTCCGGTCCTCCGGCTCAGCCCGAGTGGCCCTCCGGTCCTCCGGCCCAGCCCGAGTGGCCCTCCTGTCCCCTGGCCCAGCCCGAGTGGTCCGTCTGCCAGGGTCAGCCCGAGTGGCACGTCTGCCCGGCGCAGCTAGCGGCGCCACCGAAGTGGGCGACGCCAAAGGTGGAACGAAGTCCACGTCCTGCACCTGAGCCACCTCCAGGATAGGTGGGTTGGGGAGGGAGGGAGGATGGATGGAGCACAGTGCCAGAGTTGCCCGACTGTCCGGGGCTGCCAGAGTGCCCTGCCTGTCAGGAGCTGCCAGAGTGGCCCGTCATCAGGATCAGCCCGAGTGGCCCTCCTGTCCTCCGGCCCAGCCCGAGTGGCCCTCCGGTCCTCCGGTCCTCCGGCCCAGCCCGAGGGGCCCTCCTGTCCTCCGGCCCAGCCCGAGGGGCCTTCCGGTCCTCCGGCCCAGCCCGAGTGGCCCTCCGGTCCTCCGGCCCAGCCCGGGGGGCCCTCCTGTCCTCCGGCCCAGCCCGAGGGGCCCTCCTGTCCTCCGGCCCAGCCCGAGGGGCCTTCCTGTCCTCCGGCTCAGCCCGAGTGGCCCTCCGGTCCTCCGGCCCAGCCCGAGTGGCCCTCCTGTCCTCCGGCCCAGCCCGAGTGGTCCGTCTGCCAGGGTCAGCCCGAGTGGCACGTCTGCCCGGCGCAGCTAAGCGGGCGCCACCGAAGTGGGCGACGCCAAAGGTGGAACGAAGTCCACGTCCTGCACCTGAGCCACCTCCAGGATAGGTGGGTTGGGGAGGAGGGTGGAGCACAGTGCCGTCGGTGACGGCAGCCACCCTCCCTTCCCTCCCTTATTGTTTAGGGGTCATTGTTTGTTGGGGTATTGGGGATTTTCTTGTGTTTTTCTTTATTTTAGGTGCATTCCGGGGTCTGCACCTTGAGGGGGGTACCTTCACGTCCTGACCAGCAGAGGCGTATTGCTAAGTCTTGGTCAGGATGTGGCAGGTGGTTTGTGTTTGTTAAATGTTGTGTTGGTGATTGGGACTTCCAATTGAAAGCAGGTGTGTATAGTTGCCTTTGATTGGAAGTCCTATATAGGTGTGTTTGTTTTTCTTTGGGGTTGTGGGGAATTGATTTTGCACTGCGTTTTGTATAGCCTGCAAGACTGTCCATGTCGTGAGTACTGTCTAGTGTTGTTTTTCAAGTGGATGCCTTACATGTTTTGTCAGTAATAAACATGAGTGTCCACAATCCCGTTGCGCCTTGGTCCTTCTCTCTCCCATGCGACATATTCGCCGAAGAGTACGACATTTTCTGTGACACCGAGTGCCAAAATCCACAGCCAATAATTTCTTTACTTGGCGGCAAAGAAAGTCTAAATTATTAAATGAATTACTATTATTAAATTAATTATTTCATACCTGTACAGCTGTTCAGAACACCAATTAAATTTAGCTGAAATGATGGAGGATTCAATTGTAAAACATAATATGGTGTTACTGTAGTGATATAAACTGAGCGTGACAGATATCAATAAACCAAATATTTTTGTCCCCCTTGGCCTCTGGTCTGGAGGCAACGATCACATCATTTTTTTCAGTCTGTCCCGTAGGGTAACATCTTCAGCCTGTCCTGTAGGGTAACATCTTCAGCCTGTCCTGTAGGGTAACATCTTCAGCCTGTCCCGTAGGGGTAACATCTTCAGTCTGTCCCATAGGGTAACATCTTCAGCCTGTCCTGTAGGGTAACATCTTCAGCCTGTCCTGTAGGGTAACGTTTTCTGTCTGTCCCGTAGGGTAACATCTTCAGTCTGTCCTGTATGGTAACATCTTCAGCCTGTCCTGTAGGGTAACATCTTCAGCCTGTCCTGTAGGGTAACATCTTCAGCCTGTCCTGTAGGGTAACATCTTCAGCCTGTCCTGTAGGGTAACATCTTCAGTCTGTCCCGTAGGGTAACATCTTCAGCCTGTCCAGTAGGCTAACATCTTCAGCCTGTCCTGTAGGGTAACATCTTCAGCCTGTCCTGTAGGGTAACATCTTCAGCCTGTCCCGTAGGGTAACGTCTTCGGTATGTCCCATGGGGTAACATCTTCGGCATGTCCCATGGGGTAATGTCTTCAGTGTGTCCTGTGGGGTAATGTCTTCAGCGTGTCCCGTGGGGTAACATCTTCGGCGTGTCCTGTGGGGAAACACCTTCAGCGTGTCCCGTGGGGTAACATCTTCAGCGTGTCCATTAGGGTAACATCTTCAGTCTGTCCTGTAGGGTAACATCTTCAGTCTGTCCCATAGGGTAACATCTTCAGCCTGTCCTGTAGGGTAACATCTTCAGCCTGTCCTGTAGGGTAACATCTCCACTCTTTCCCGTAGGGTAACATATTCTGTCTGTCCTGTAGGGTAACATCTTCAGCCTGTCCTGTAGGGTAACATCTCCACCCTTTCCCGTAGGGTAACATCTTCAGCCTGTCCTGTAGGGTAACATCTTCAGCCTGTCCTGTAGGGTAACATCTTCAGCCTGTCCCGTAGGGTAACATCTTCAGCCTGTCCCGTAGGGTAACATCTTCAGCCTGTCCCGTAGGGTAACATCTTCAGTCTGTCCTGTAGGGTAACTGTCACAGTTGTTGTCTTCGTCTTCTGACGATAATGCGAAATCGTCATCAGAAAATGTGGACCAAAACGCAGCAGGTACGTGAATGCTCATCTTGCTTTTTAATTATCTTTCAAAACGAACATACAAAATAACAAAAACACGAACGATCAACAAAAACAGTCTGGTAAGGCACAAGGCGAAACACAGAACAATCATCCACAAATCACACATACAAACACACCCTAATATATGGAACTCTCAATCAAAGGCAGATAGACAACACCTGCCTTCAACTGAGAGTCCCAACCCCAATCAACCAAACATAGAAACACACAACCTAGACTAACCATAGAATACTAAACATAAACCAAAACCCGGAATTACTAAATCAAACACCCTTTACACAAAACACACCACCCCGAACCACATAAAACAAATACCCCCTGCCACGCCCTGACCAAACTACAAAACAATTAACCTTATATACTGGCCAGGACGTGACAGTACCCCCCCCTTTAAAGGTGCTACCCCAGAAGCACCTTAACAAAAAATAATCCCAAGCAACACCAACAAAAAGTCCCCTTTTCTAAAGGGAGGGAAGGGAGGGTGGCTGCCGTCAACGACGGCACTGTGCTACACCCCCCCTCCCCAACCCACCTATTTCTGGAGGTGGCTCTGGCTCCGGCCGTTCCAGGCTGTCGGGCCACTCTGGCATCGCCGGGGGGGCAGTCGGGGCAGTCTGGCAATTCGGGAGAGTCTGGGCAGTCTGGCAATTCGGGACAGTCTGGGCAGTCTGGCAATTCGGGACAGTCTGGGCAGTCTGGCAATTCGGGACAGTCTGGGCAGTCTGGCAATTCGGGACAGTCTGGGCAGTCTGGCAATTCGGGACAGTCAGGGCAGTCTGGCAATTCGGGACAGTCAGGGCAGTCTGGCCACTCCGGCAGTTCAGGGCAGTCTGGCCACTCCGGCAGTTCAGGGCAGTCTGGCCACTCCGGCAGTTCAGGGCAGTCTGGCCACTCCGGCAGTTCAGGGCAGTCTGGCCACTCCGGCAGTTCAGGGCAGTCTGGCCACTCCGGCAGTTCAGCGCAGTCTGGCCACTCCGGCAGTTCAGCGCAGTCTGGCCACTCCGGCAGTTCAGCGCAGTCTGGCCACTCCGGCAGTTCAGCGCAGTCTGGCCACTCCGGCAGTTCAGCGCAGTCTGGCCACTCCGGCAGTTCAGCGCAGTCTGGCCACTCCGGCAGTTCAGCGCAGTCTGGCCACTCCGGCAGTTCAGCGCAGTCTGGCCACTCCGGCAGTTCAGCGCAGTCTGACCACTCCGGCAGTTCAGCGCCAGTCTGACCTCTCTGGCGACTGTTGACTGGCGGGCAGCTCTGACGACTGTTGACTGGCGGGCAGCTCTGACGATGACTGTTGACTGGCGGGCAGCTCTGGCGATGACTGTTGACTGGCGGGCAGCTCTGACGATGACTGTTGACTGGCGGGCAGCTCTGACGATGACTGTTGACTGGCGGGCAGCTCTGGCGATGACTGTTGACTGGCGGGCAGCTCTGACGATGACTGTTGACTGGCGGGCAGCTCTGACGATGACTGTTGACTGGCGGGCAGCTCTGACGATGACTGTTGACTGGCGGGCAGCTCTGACGATGACTGTTGACTGGCGGGCAGCTCTGACGATGACTGTTGACTGGCGGGCAGCTCTGACGATGACTGTTGACTGGCGGGCAGCTCTGACGATGACTGTTGACTGGCGGGCAGCTCTGACGATGACTGTTGACTGGCGGGCAGCTCTGATGAAGACTGTTGACTGGCGGGCAGCTCTGATGAAGACTGTTGACTGGCGGGCAGCTCTGATGAAGACTGTTGACTGGCGAGGCTGGGTTGACGCACTTGTAGCCTGGTGCGTGGTGCTGGTACTGGGATTACCAGATTATGTACACGCACCTCCAGGCTAGTGCGGGGAGGCGGGAACAGGACGAGTCGGACTGGGTTGACGCACTTCCGGGTCCGCACGAGAGACAGGAGCTGGAAACCCAGGGCTATGGGCGCACAGCCGGTCTAGATCTTACCTCCTGCACAACCCGCCTTGGCTGGATGGAACTAGTAGCCCTGTACGAGCGGGGTGCTCGTACAGGGCAGACTGGGCTGTGCAGGGGCCTGATGGTAGCCGTGCGTGGAGCGGGAGTTGGGTAGCCTGGTCCTCGGAGGCGTACCGGCGACCAGATGCGCTGCGCAGGCATCCTCCTACCAGGCTGGATGCCCGCTCTAGCACGGCACCTGCGAGGGGCTGGAATAACGCGCACCGGACTGTGCGTGCGTATGGGTGAGATAGTGCGCTCCTCAGCGAAACATAGCGCTCTCCACCCCATACGCTCCTCCATATAACCACGAGTAGCTGGCTTCCGGCTCTTCTTACGCCTAGCCAAACTACCCGTGTGCCCCCCCCAAAATTTTCTTGGGGGTGCCTCTCGTGCTTCTCCTTCAGCGCGTACTTGGCCTCGTACCACCGCCTCTCTGCCTTGGCTGCCTCAATTTCCCCCCTGCGGGCGTCGATAATCCCCAGCCTGATGCCAGGGTCCGGCCCGTCCAGAACTTCCTCCCAAGTCCACTTCTCCCGCCAGTCCAACTCGAACTCCGTCTGCTCCTTCCTCTGCTGCTTGGTCCTTTGGTGGTGGGTGATTCTGTCACAGCTGTTGTCGGTAGAAATGGAGGACCAAAACGCAGCAGGTACGTGAATGCTCATCTTGCTTTTTAATTATCTTTCAAAACGAACATACAAAATAACAAAAACACGAGCGATCAACAAAAACAGTCTGGTAAGGCACAAGGCGAAACACAGAACAATCACCCACAAATCACACATACAAACACACCCTAATATATGGAACTCTCAATCAAAGGCAGATAGACAACACCTGCCTTCAACTGAGAGTCCCAACCCCAATCAACCAAACATAGAAACACACAACCTAGACTAACCATAGAATACTAAACATAAACCAAAACCCGGAATTACTAAATCAAACACCCTTTACACAAAACACACCACCCCGAACCACATAAAACAAATACCCCCCTGCCACGCCCTGACCAAACTACAAAACAATTAACCTTATATACTGGCCAGGACGTGACAG